>NC_139959.1:1457500-1486611 GCF_963454915.1 Gymnoscopelus microlampas | reverse complement strand
CCCTGCCAGCGTCCTGTTTGACTCATACACTCAATTTGTTTCTCCTCACTGTCACAACTACACACCGTCTCACACACCGTCACACACACACACACACACACACACACACACACACACACACACACACACACACACACACACACACACACACACACAAAGTATCGATACATCATCAAAAGTGCAACGCTACATGCAGACACACACACACAAAATCAGAAGTGGCCATACACTTAAATTTGCCCACTGACATACACTGCCTAAATGTCAAACGTGTGTGTACCAAACAGGCACACACGCACACACACACACACACACATTTGTATTACTATACTTGTGAGGACAGAATTTGTAGGACGGCATTGAAAGTAGCTTAAAACGGCTGAAACATATTTTTCGATGTTTGCCATCACCGCTCAAGTATAAAATAGGGAAAACTCTACTGTAAACAAATAAGGACAAAGGGAGCGTGATGTCAACCATTGGTCCCTAGTACAGACCTCTTTTGAAGCAGACCTCTCCTAGTACAGACCTCTTTTGAAGCCTCTTTTGAAGGCTCTAGTTAAGCGACAAATGGCTGTGAGTGCAACCAGAAACGGTCTGCTATTGGTGGGTAGGGAGCGAGGGGTGGGTCTGAACTCAGTAGAACCTAATCACAACGTAGTTGCCTTTATCATCTTTATATCGTCATTTTAAAAACACATAGGCATATCATATGCTGTGTGAAAGAAGACTTGAAACTAGCGAGTGTCTTTATGAAAAGGTTTACAAAGGTAATAAAACCAATTGTAAAGCCGAGTCAAGTTACCGTCAATCTAGGAACCCTTAGTTTTTGCCTCTGAGGCACCACATACGTTTTTGTGTAGAGACAGGAACTTGGTTTGGCTCCTCCCCTTTATTAGTTCACTTCCTCCCAGGTGCTTCTGTATTTATTCCTACACTACTTGTTTAGGGCAGTGGTTCTGACAGATTCTGCTGTCTTGAGAGATTAAGTTGCCATTGACTTCAATGGAATTAATTTTCTTTTTCAGCCAGAGGAGGGGAATCAGCGCCAGCTGCTGGGTCATCAATGACAACTGCAGTGTGCTATTACTTCCGCATAGGCTTCATTTTCAAAAGAGAAACCTTGCCGTCTGCCCTAACCCTAAACCTAACCTCTAAATGTCTAATCCTAACCCCTAAACCTAACCTCTAAATGTCTAATCCTAACCCCTAAACCTAACCTCTAAATGTCTAATCCCAACCCCTAAATCTAATTTCTAAATGTTTAATCCTAACCCCAAACCTAACCTCTAAATGTCTAATCCCAACCCCTAAATCTAATTTCTAAATGTTTAATCCTAACCCCTAAACCTAACCTCTAAATGTCTAATCCTAACCCCTAAACCTAACCTCTAAATGTATAATCCTAACCCCTAAACCTGACCTCTAAATGTATAATCCTAACCCTTAAACCTAACCTCTAAATGTCTAATCCTAACCCCTAAACCTAACCTCTAAATGTATAATCCTAACCCCTAAACCTGACCTCTAAATGTATAATCCTATTCCTAACCCTTAAATCTAACCTCTAAATGTCTAATCCTAACCCCTAAACCTAACCTCTAAATGTATAATCCTAACCCCTAAACCTAACCTCTAAATGTCTAATCCTAACCCCTAAACCTAACCTCTAAATGTATAATCCTAACCCCTAAACCTAACCTCTAAATGTATAATCCTAACCCCTAAACCTAACCTCTAAATGTATAATCCTAACCCTTAAATCTAACCTCTAAATGTCTAATGCTAACCCCTAAACCTGACCTCTAAATGTCTAATCCCAACCCCAAAATCTACCTCTAAATGTCTAATCCTAACTCCAAACTGAATCTTTTTTTTGCAATTGTAAAGGTCCTTACACACCGGGGGAGATTTTTTCATGCAAATAATACGTTTTTTTTTAAAACCTTATAAAGTCAATGCAAGCTTCCACATCAGTTTCGGAGCGAAAAGGCGTCTTTTATTTATTCGGACCGAGTCTGAATTTTGCGTATATCCGCCGATGTGTAATGACCTTTAGTCAGGAAAACGGTCCTCACAATGTCTATTTCTCAAATTATACTATATATTTGGGGACATTTGGCCCTCCCAAGCATAGTGACGCACGCACACGCGCACACACACGCACACACACACACACACACACACACACACACACACACACACAGAGAGAGAGTAGGCCGTGGCCTTGAGGGCCAGTGGCATCTTGTTTATCTCTGCTCCTGCAAACCTGACATTCAGGCAGAGTAATACCCTGTCTGCCAACACACACACACACGCGCACACACGCAAACGCACACTTGCACACACACACACACACACACACACACACACACACACACACACACACACACACACACACACACACACACCCACACACACACCTGTCTTCCAGTATGCTTACTGCACACTTTTCAGTTTGACAGAAAACTTTTAGCGATTACAAAAAAGTAGAATACAGTGTCTGAGGACACTGCCTTAAAGGGACATTGCACTCCGTTATCTAACACAAATTTGGCTCACTTTGCCTTGCAGGGACATCACACCCCCGTTATTCAAAACAAATTGGCTCACTTTGCCTTAAAGCAGTGGTTCTTAAACTTCTTCATTTCAAGGAGCCCCCCCATAACTCTGAGAGCGTACAAATGGAACCAAATGGACCCATTTGAAGGGTCCATTTGGTTCCATGTGTACACTCTCAGAGTCACAGACCTGTAAGGGTCCATTTTGGACCGCACTTTGAGAACCACTTAAAACCCATTAAGACCTGGAACGCATCTGTGTCACTTCAGATTTCTTTGGCTATTCAAAAATAGCAGACATACAAGCTCATAGCGCGGCACCGAGTGCCGCGCTATGAGCTTGTAGATCTGCTATTTTTGAATAGCCAAAGTGTAAAATAATGCTTTTTAGCTCAAATGAAAATGTGACACAGATGCTTCTTCAGGCCTTAATGGGTTAATCATTTCAGATGAAGATGTCTGCTCTGACACCTTCCAGCCAATCACAAAACAGGATCATCTGCTCTACAAATGTACCTGATAGAATGTTCACAAGTTTCTCAATTAGTCACACTGTGACTGTGACAGACCGTGACAGGTGTCTCAAATGAGTTAAAATATCTCTCTAGTGGTGACAGGTGAGAATTATCAGACTGGTTGCTATCCTTTTTATTCTATGGCAGTGCATGCGTGTAGCTTGTAGCTTGAAGATCTGCTATTTTTGAAAAATCGTGAAAAAAATGTTTTTATATTATATTTTTTTAAGAATCGCCTCAGGTCTTACTGGGTTAAAGGGACATTACGCTAAGTTATTTCAAAAGAAGCTGCCTTACAGTCATATTACACTCAATTATTTTAAAGACCCACTCCCCCTCAAACAAACCCCATTAAAATCCTGGTCGTGGTGTGCGTGTAGTGGCAGAAAGCCAACTGGAGAAAACCTATGTAGAGGAAGAACCTATGCAGGAGAGTAATAAAGGCCTGTGGATTAGAGTCCTATAGGGCCTCTGTGTGTGCAAAAAATGATGATTCATGATGAAAAGCATAAAAAGTAGTTAGAGTACAGATACTTTGTTTACTCTTACTCATGATTAACAAACAATGAGTTCACGTCTGGGAAAGTGGCCACGAAGGGAGAGAAGATGGCTCCAACAGGGGATTGATCGGACACAAGAGGCAGATCATGAGTTATTACACTACTGGTCAAAGTGAACTTATGGGGAAAATTATATATTTTGTTACACCTAGAAATCACGTGCAGATAACCATATGGTCTAGTAGTCACAAGATGGTTAACATTAGCTAATATTAAGAAATAGATGAGAAGAGGAGGAGGAGAGACCTATTGCCTACTGACAGAATGCCTGTAAGCATATAAACTGAGATGATGTTTGATGATTGAATGATCCATACACCTGGTGAAAGAGTATGCTAAGTCTACAGGTATCCACTTCATGCGTTTTGCACATCTCCAACGCATTAATATAGAGTTGTACAACTAACATCTGGTCTGAATCGTTGTATATCTGCTATTTTATACCCCAGAATAGCCCCAGAAGAGATGCTAGGGACCATGAGGTTAAACACAGAAATGCTCTGCTGTGTTTCACTCTGTTAAAACACAGAAATGCTTTAAGTTCAAATACTTAACGAAATGTTTTAATTTGCGTGTATCCTTGTGACAAAAATCTTAAAGTGTAACATTTGTAGTGAACCATAGCATTTATAGTCTGACCGTTGCCATGCTAAAAGAAATTAAGAACTTAAGAACAATAAGTCATTCTGATTAACTGTTTCACTCTGTTTTACTCAGAACTGCATGAACTGATTAAAGCCGTTTTATAGTTTGAGCTCTTTAACCCAGAAATAGTTTAAAGTTTGAATTATAGAGTAGAATAAGTCACCCAGAGTTGATGTGTGCAACCCAGTGATGCATATGAGTGTACTGTACCTTTAAGCACCTCATGGTTCAGTGCATCTCTGCTAGTATATTCCTGCTTTAATCACAACAAAGAGTCTAACCGATGGCACATTTTTGAGGGTCTGATGCTGATCGCGGTTTTGGAGAGCCCTAGACCAGACCTAAACCTTGGGATGTATTTGAAAAACTTTGAGAAGGTTTTTTTTTCTGCCAGTGCAACAAAAAAAATCCCCTCTGCAAAGTTGGTCCGGCACCGCTCAGTTGTGATTGGATTTCACTCCCTCCGAAGTAGTGAGGGACCAATCAGGGCCCAGTATGCAAATATGGGGCGGGTTCATCACCAGAGGCATTTTTTTAATTCGCCCCTTGGAAATACAGGTTCCACAGAGAGATTCCAGACTATTATCTACGCAATGATATTAGTCTGTCCATGCCAGGCTACATTTAACTTGGTCTGGAACCACGCAAGTTGGGAATGCATGCCCCAACAGCCGTTGTAACCGTTGTACATTTTGTACAACGGTTGTCGGCCACTGTCGGGCAAAAACCTCTTATCTCCATATCTAACCGTTTGAAATAAAATCTCCTCGTTAAGTAATGCCCTAAGTAGACCGCCAATTTGTACCAGAATAGTCTCAAATGTTACCTTTGTGATAAAACATAAGCTAACTTTAATATAAGATAAGATCATCAAATATTATGGCTCTGCTTTGCTTCATCACTACTGAATAATGTAGTGTCAACGTAAGGCAGAAACCTTGTATCGCAATTTTTCAACTTTTTTTAAATCTTTTGTTGTATATGAATGCCCTACTTTATCAACAAGAGATCGCCCAAAAGTAATGAAAATAGCCGATCTACAAGCTCACAACGCCTTGTGAGCTTGTAGATCGGCTACTTTCATTACTTTTTTATCGTACTTTGCCGCATTGTCTATTTCTACCCAAGTTTGAACACAGAATCGTCTTTATTTTTCCACCTCCACACAAAGCTCCAGGAAGTCTCTGTCTGAGCAACTGAAGGCTCTTTGACATGTTTATCTCAAGATTATATATTTTTGGCAAACTTCACCAGACAGGAAACCTAGGTCAGAGAGAAGGGAGACATGTGAGACATAACGGGAGTTGGATTCAAACTCGGGACCTCACGATGACTCACAACAAGGGAGCATGTGGTCTGTGTACTTGTCTGGTTGAGGCACCAGCGGGGCACTATTCATACATAAGAGGAGGACACATTTCAGTGTATGTGCAAATGTACAAGTACAAACATACCGACCTTTCCAACCAGTAAGTGTTTGGTTGTATGGGGCCAGGAAGGGCGTAGGCCATGGGGTGAGAAACAACATATTGTAGGCAGGCTGAAGCGTGAGGTCACAGGAAGATAGATTGAGGCGGTAGGTTGTCTAAAACAGTGGTTTTCAACCGGTGGTCCGGGGACCACCAGTGGTCCTTGAGGGAGTAACAGGGGGCCCCCAGCGAAATTAGTTAACAGTAGCGTCACAATCGTTTTTAACCACTTAGCTTTGGCTAAGTGGTTAAAAATTGGCTAAGTGGCTTTTGGCTAAGTGGTGATCTACAAGCTCATAGCGCGGCACTCGGTGCCGCGCTATGAGCTTGTATATCTGCTATTTTTGAAAAACCTTGAAAAAGTGTGCATATCTTTGATTATTTATATTTTTTAAAGCGAAAATTAACTGATATCTTTGCTTCCGGGGGTCCCTGGCACAAAACATTTTCAAATGGGGGTCCGCGGCCAAATGTATATCAATTTAGGGGTCCTTGGCATGAAAAAGGTTGAAAACCACTGGTCTAAAAGCTAACAAATCCTCGTGAGGCAAGCCGCTAGGGGGGGTGCAGCGGTAAAGACCCTGCCCACCACCACCACGGAGGTTGTGGGTTCGAATCCAGCATCGTGCATCCGGCTTTGTCGAGCATCTACACGAACACAATTGGCCCGTGTTCGGGGGAGGGAAGCCGGGCGGAGAGCGTGATATTGTTCATTGCACGTATACTCCTACGGGCTGGGGGGGGGCACCTGTCAACAGGGAGTGTTGAGCGGAAGGAGTATGACGAATGCTGACGGTGAGTCAGTAGGACACGACAGCAGTGACGCACTGAAATGTGTGTGGGGAGGAATCAATTGGAATAACGACTAAATTGGAGAGAAATAGGGGTAAAACTAATTATTGATCAATAAAAATGAGAATTTTCTTTTCATGAAATGAAGAGAACATAAAATATGACAAAACATATGATAGGTAGTGTTGCTATATTTTGCGAGAGAAATATGCAACCAGGTCTATGAGAACGAGCCCAAGAGAAGCGACTCGGCCACATGAAAACTCTAAAAGTTCTTTAAAAACTTGAAAAAAAGTGAAATATTTTGTAAACATTTTAACAACGCATATCTTGTATGGGGGCACCTGGCACCATTTTTTTTCCAGATGAGGTTTAAATACATATTCATTTGGGGTTCCTTGACATGAAAATGTTTGAGAGCCACTGGTTTAAACAAGTTTAGGAAGAAAGCCCAAAAAAATATATATAGAAAAAAAACACAACCCGCAACTACCAATATTTACAAGCGAGTTGACAGGCAAACAAGCCCAAAGTTGCTTAGCATACACGGACCTGGCAAAACTGAATGCGTCATGAGAATTTTCTATTCATGAAATACAGAGAAAATAGCAGAAACATATGACAGGGGGGGTAAAAAAAGAAAAGGAGAAGTATATATATATATATAAGAGCATTTAGCTGACAACTGAAGGCTGGTCTCCAGAGGGAACATAGACATCACAGGGGGTCCAACCTGAGAGGAAATGAAGCCCAGTCTGGGGTGAGTCACCTGTTACAACCACCTACTGACAGGAACAAACAACTACAGTAGAACACACACACACACACACACACACACACACACACACACACACACACACACACGTGCACACCGACACACACACACCCGCATTTATGCTCCCTCGCTCTCACATCAAACAAAACGTGTTAGCACCACAATGGTTGTTTTTTCACAGTTTAGTTTTTTACAATTAGGAAAATATTCAGGTTGGGGTTAGGATTGTAGGTTAGGTTTAGGGGTCAGGGTTAGAGTTATGCCTGAAATAGCAGATCTACAAGCTCACAATGTGTCATGCATCACCATACGTTTTTAGTTGTACTGTAGGTCTGGTGAGACAGTGCAGGCAGAGAGAGAGCGCAATGTAGTAAAATATACAGGATAGGAATTGCACTGGGCTGAATAGGTCATACTATTCTAATTAACGTGCAACAGTTAATTGAACCATTTCATGTATTCAATAATTAAAAAATAAATAATAGTAATGATGATCGATTAATAATCGATCCCTAATAATCATTTGTGGGCAGCTCATTATAGATGAAAAGTAGAAGAATCAAAGGAGTCTGTCTTCTGTGTTTTGATACACACACACACATCATAAAACACCCACACACACACACACAAACAAACAAACACACAAGAGCACCTTGTTGACTAGTGGAACACCCCCTCTCTCTGTGTGTGTGTGTGTGTGTGTGTGTGTGTGTGTGTGTGTGTGTGTGTGTGTGTGTGTGTGTGTGTGTGTGTGTGTGTGTGTGTGTGTGTGTGTGTGTGTGTGTGTGTGTGTGTGTGTGTGTTAGTAAGCGTGTAGGCGTGTGAATTCTGTCAGTGACTGTGCGAGCATATGTTCAAAGACACGTTGGAGGACCACAACTTGGAAATTGACAGGAAACACAAGCAAATGCACATGCACACACACACACACACACACACACACACACACACACACACACACTAACTCCACCCACACATACAACCACCATGCAAGCCGCAAATGAACATGCACGCAAACAGACAACATGTAGGCTACTACTGCCAAGTCAATTCCAATTCCAAAAATGCAAATTATTTATTCAAACTTTAAGTGTGTTTCTGCCAAACACACCAAAAATATTTATCACCGGTCAAATGAGCAGCACATCTTAAGTCTTTCATGGATAATTACTCGTTGTTGATGTGACCTGAGTGATTGGTCATGATCTAAAGAATTCAGGAGAAAAAGGATGTTGTTGGTCGTACAGACCTACGGGTCCAAGAGTTACACCCCCTGTCCCCCCCCCTTTTCTCTTCCTGAAAACCAAAAAACGATGAAGCTTGCACAAAAACTAATTTCAACCACTTATTTAAACCTGTGATATGTGACAATAAAGTTGATTCTGGACTCTGGAAATAGACCACTAATTATGAATAGGACAGACAGGAGTTATGTGAGAGTGAGTGAGAGTGAGTGAGTGAGTGAGTGAGAGAGGGAGAAAGAGGAGGGTGAAAATCAGTTCAAGGATAAATTTAGCTTCAACTTGGATTTTGAGAGCAAGTACAGTATCTGTGTGTGTGTGTGTGTGTGTGTGTGTGTGTGTGTGTGTGTGTGTGTGTGTGTGTGTGTGTGTTCTGTGTTGTCAGCTCAGCAGTTTCAGGAAGGGCTTTTCTAGAACAGATGGAGAACACCCGCTGACCGACACATGAGCGCGCACACACGCACGCACGCACACACACACACACAGTACTCAAAAGCCAAATAAATCAATTTGAAATCCTGCATGATATTTAGACACCATCTTAACACACACACACAAACAAACACACACACACACACACACAGACACACACACACACACACGTATAACAACAATTCTGCAGAACTCTGTACAGCATTTTAGGTCACGCTGTGACACGCTGTGAGTATAAATAAGGCATAACTCCGTCCCCAACCCCTAGAGCTAACCTCTACATATATAGTGTAAAATAGTAACCTATTTTAACCATAAAACAACAATTTCTCCAGGAAAATTGTCCTCACAATCTCTTCGTCTCAAAACAGTGTGTTGGGGTTATTGGTCCTCACCAGTGGTGGACAAAGTACTTGACCCCAGTAATTGAGTAAAAGTACAGATACTCCTGTTCAAATTTACTCCACTACAAGTAAAAATAGCTCAGTCAAAATGTTACTCAAGTAAGAGAACAAAAGTCATTGCTTTTAAATTAAACTTAAAGTAATGCTAGGTAACTTTTTCAATAAAACTAAAGTTAAATTGTATATCTTTTGTGAGTGGCAAATGTTTCACAACACCCACTCCATGAATTTCACCCCCGAAAGCCTTTTATTTATATATTTTTTATTGAACGTTGTCGAGGTTGACTTTCCCACGAAAATGACGTCATCTGGCCCGGAAAATGGAAGCGGAAATGCACCGGTTTCCTGTTTGGCCAGGAACTACTGCACCGGTTTCCTGTTTGGCCAGGAACTACCGCGCTAATAACAAAAAAGAAACTCACGCTGATTTTAAGAGATTGTATGATTTGAAGAACGAAAAAAAAACAGAAAAAATAAACACAGCTCACGGTAACTAAAGCTCCACTGGCTAAGAGAAACGATCAACAGATCGTATAAAACAATTAAAAGAACGCTTTTTGAAACGCTTCCGTCTTCCGGTGAAAACGAATGGAATTCTGGGTAACGCAGTAATAAATGAACGGCCTGCAGTGACGGTAATGACCAGCAGAGGCTGCTAAAAATCGTTTTTTTTGAAATTTGCACTGTACAACTTTAAGTATTCAAAAGTACATGCTTTTAAAAAATACTTAAAGCACAAGTAAAAGTAGAAATTGCATATCTTAATGTTTACATCAATTAATTGCTGTAATTTTTTCACAATTTATAGGACCTTGTAACTCTTGTTTCAGAGAAGTAACTCTCTGAAACCACATGCACTGATGTGCATGAAGAACCACTCACTACGTTATACAAAGCTTGCAGAAACACTTATAAAAACACAGAAATTTGCTTTTTGGAGGTGTGCTCTATGTGATTCTAATTTGGGGTTGACTGGATGTTGTGTTCGTGATAAGTTAAGATTTTTGGATAAGGATGACACAAGAGCACAGCTCTTAGCCACGATGCAAAAAGTTTATTTTAAAATGAAACCAACGTTTTGACAGTGAAGTCTTCCTCAGGATTTAACAGAGAATGAATGCACTCATCACTTATATAGGGACTAGGGGTGGGACGATATATCGATATCGCGATACTTCCTCCCGCGATAAATAATCGATATACTGCCGAAAAATATCAATATTTTTTTTCTTTTTTGTGATACGTTTTTTTCCGACTCTGTATTTCTGTGATGAGGATTTTTAACAGTTTGGTGCTATTTTATGTGTTTATGAATTGAATACAAGGACTATCAAGATGTATCGTTGGTGAAATTTCATGCAATATATCGTGATATCGCAATATATCGAATACTGTGATATTATTGTTATCGAGGGCCTAATATCGCCACAGATCGTGTGGTCGCGTATCGTGAGATACCCATATCGTCCCACCCCTAATAGGGACAGGGACAACGGTACTCATTACATGGTAGTGTCCTCAATCTACCCATCATCAATCTGCCTCATCCTTTGTCAATACTGTTACCTGCCGTGGCCAGCAACTCATCAACACAGGTGTGCGCTCCCTCCTTCTGTGTTTGCCTAGTTTCTTGGGTAAGAAATAGGTCCCAGCCCGCCCACAAATGTATGAATCCAATTACAGTCAAACAGTATGGAGTATCAGAACCCTGTTTAATGCTGAATGTCACATGAATCACTCAAGGCACCATTTTATATAATTTGAAGAAAGAAAAAAAAATCTGATGCAAAGTGTTTGTGAAGGGGTGTAGGGGTGGATCATGTCCTGAAGGTCAGGAGGTGACGTGACCTTGACTGCCTTTTAGGTAGTCACCAGTGTTTTGAACTGGATGAAGCGTCCTTGAGCAAGGCACTGAAGCCCTAACTGCAGCAGATAAGCAGGTGTGTTAAGAGTTACAATAATACTGTGTAATTTACACATTCTATTGTAAATGTAAGGATTAATCCTCTGTAAGGTAAGGATCATCTCTCCTGTCAATCAATGTGATTGACAGGAGAGATAATCAGAGGAGCAGAGTTTGTACTATATGGACAGAAGAATGGGTAGAGTCTCTCATAGAAGGTGCAGCCAGTGAAAGAGTAGAGAACAACTCTGGTCTCCACATCATAAAAGGAGACCAGACACTCCTCAAAATCCACAAACACTCCCACTTTCTGGACCTCCTCTCTTACATGGATGGACTGTATAGTCCAGTAACCATTGATGGTAGATGGATAGAAGTAGTGCTTCCTGTCGATGGACTCTCTGGCCACTCCTATTTCCCAGTCAGTCTTCCCTCCAACCTGAACCTCATAGTAAAACCTTCCCGAGGAGAAGCTTTGTTTTCCTAAGACACAGGTATATGTACAGAATCTCTCTTTGTTGTCTGGCAGATTCCTCCTTACGTTTCCATGACTCACTTGCTTTCCATCCTCAGACAGGATGAGGTAGGGATGTGATGTATCAGGATCCAGAGTTACATCCACCTCATATTGCTGGATCCACCTCATCTCAGCATCACACAGCTTGTTCTCCATCTTTTGACTGAGTGTCTTCTCCAGCTGTCTAGACAATGTCCCAACCAGTGACGTCTAAAGTTACGATCCAGGAATGGTCAGCTTTGACTTCCACTCGGCGATCTAATGGTTTCAACAGGAGGATGTAAAGTCTGCTTCTCTTTCACTAATGTCCTCACACTGTGTGGAATCAGCCTTTAAATCCAGCTGCTCAAATCCTGACTCAACAAATGTGACGTCATTTTCCCAAAAATGGAGTTCCATGCGACTCCAGACCGGCCTCAACGTACTGTGATTGGACACTTCGGGTAACCATGGCAACATGGGTTGGCCACAGCTGAATCGTTAGAGAGTCCCATTTTAACAGCATTTCTCAGTAATATGGCAATGGATTACCTGCTGTAAGAACCTGTGTCAGTGTCCTAACAAAGCAAGGGGGTTGACTGTTGAAGTGGTGACAAATATTTAGCTCAAATAACATTATGAACAGTGTTGGCCAAGTTACTTTAAAAAAATAACAATAGTTAAAGTTATAGTTACTAGTTAGGCTACTGCTCTCAAAAGTTACTTAAAAATAATAATAATAAATAAAAAAAAACAGCCAACCTAAAAGTACTCTGTACTTTACAGCCTTCCTAGAAATGTACTCGAGTAAAAGTAAAATATTTGTCTTGGAAATGTACTCGAGTAAAAGTAATAAGTATCAAAACAATCTAATACTCAAGTAAAGTACAGATCCTCAGAATCTGTACTTAAAGTACAGTACTCAAGTACATTTACTCCGTTACGGAGTATGATATTTACATGTAGTGGAGTAGAGGTATGAAGAGCCCCTCAAAATTGTGCTTAAGTTGAGTAAATGTACTTTCCGCCACTAACTGTGCTACACCAGCTCATTAAGAACGTCCGTCCGGTCTAATGCGGTAAGCGGCGGTCCGTCCTCATTTACAGTCCCCCCCGGGAACACAGAAGCGGAGCGATTAAAGTTCCTATGGAAGACAAAAGGCCGCATGGGAAATGCGTTTCGCTGTGAGGTCTGAGGACCTGGGAGAGAGAGACTGAGGATTCATCTAGGCTGACACAGCACTGAGATAGAACTCAGTACTGAGAGAGAGAGAAAGAGGGTATAGGGGGGTTCAGGTAAAGGTAGAGAGAAAAAGTAAGAGTTACAGGTACAGATAGAGACAGAGAGAGACAGAGGAGGGGAGAGGATTTGTTAAGTGCAAGGGGCAAAAGGAGTCTGTGTGTTTGTGTGTGGGGGGGGGGGCAGGATCAATCATCATTTACACAAGACAAAACACCCCTCCCTCATTACCCCCCCCTTCTCTCTCTCTGTCACACACACACACCCATGCCCATCCATCCTTCACTCCTTCACTTCAGTGAGTGATCCTTCACCCAGTAATCTGGTCTCTCATAGAGCACCGAAGTCTGACGTAATTTACACATCCTACCTGGTTCGGGGTTTTCCACCCCCGTTCTGAATCCCCATAGACGTCTTTAATATCGCGTCAAATAAGAACTGTGTTCCAAAAATAAACAAATGATCCCAGCGGTTTGACTCTTATGGATATGAAGCATCAACTGACGGTGAGAAAAAGATAATGTTACTTCCGCCAAATTAGTTACATTTTCGCCACAAACAGACTGTATCAAATATGAGTGACTGACTATCATCCCAGCTACTGACGACCGTAACAGCCCTGTGCCGCTATACTGTGCAGGGACCTATAGCGAGGAACTTCCAGATCATTCAGGCCTGCTCCCGTCACCAGGTGCCTCATCACCAGTAGCCTATATTTTCTTATAATCGTTCACTAACCCATTAAGGCCTGAGTCCGATTCTTAAAATGTTTTCGAAATCTAAAAACAGTTTTTTGAAAAAAAATATAAAAAATATTTGTTCACGAAATTAGCAGATCTACAAGGTTGTAGCGCGGCACTTGGTGCCACGCTATGAGCTTGTATATCTGCTATTTTTGAATAGCCAAAGAAATCTAAAGTGACACAGATGCGTTCCAAGCGTGATCAACTGTGATATTGATTTGAAGTCATATCGCCCAGCTCTGGGTGATTATGTAATAATTGTGACAGGCTTAGCATTATGTTCATAATAATTAATCATACTAATCCTATCAAACCTCCACTCTGTGTGGACTCATTCCAGAGATCAGTTTCACACCTCTCAATGTTCAAATAACACTCATGACTTTGTTGCGTCATGCACGACAACCCTACATCCATCCTAACATGCACACAGTGCACTTTTCTTTCCTTTCCTTCTTATTTTTGTTTCCCTAAAAATAACCAGGATTAACCTGGATCTTTTCCTAAAGTAAACAACAATTTCCCTTGTGAGTTCCAGGAAAATCTTCCTGACAATGTCTATTTCTCAAATTCTACTGTACGTGGACATTTAGCCCTCACAAGTATAGTAATACAAGTAACATACACACACACACACACACACAGCGGTGTCCAGAGTCTGTTTAGCATAACACGAACGTCAACAAAAATCCATACGCATATAAAGTGTATACAGTATGCAGTTCCTCCAGGGGTCAGTGTGACTGTTTGGTGACACAAAGGTCCTAGGTTCAATGCCTGCGTGTCTATTAACAGCCTGTGTGTCCTTGAGCAGGACTGTATGAATCCACTGCCATACAGAAAACACACTGAAGTACAATACAACCAGTGGTGTAGGAGTACTGTGGATTTTCTTTTACGAGCACTGCATCACGTGCACGCACTTGTGAATACATGTGCACACGAGCAATCGCCGATTGAAATAACCTCTTTAACTCTCTCAGTGCCAATGAAATAAAAACATATGTTCATACTGTGCCAGCATTTTTTTTAAAGTAAAAAAAGTGCTCAGGAGCCGAGATACAGCCTTTTTCAGTAATAAGTTAAACAAGAAGTGAATGGAGCAGCAAATCTTCGGATAACGATATATTGGGTTCTGAACATTCTTTAAAAAAAAAAAATGTTTTAATTTTTTTTTTAACTCGGGATAACTCGTTCTTGGCACTGAGGGCATTCAGAAAAAACTCGGGATAACTCGTTTTTGGCACTCAGAGAGTTAATATGTTGGCCTATTATATATACCATATACTGCTGTTGACACTCGGCAGCTTTTGTAATCTTTGGTAAGAGGTGTGAATGGTTGTGTTTGATCGATAGGCGAGGTAGACGCACTCTCACAGGTACGCACGTGCATGGATAATGGTTATGCACGTGCGTACCTGTGAGAGTGCGTCTACCGCGTGTGCAGCTCAAACAACTAGTCGAAGGCTCTGAACTAGTGGAGCGGTGCTCCACCGCGCCCCACCTCCTCCAGTACACCCCTGACTACAACTAAATATATTGTCGCTGTCGGGCATAAACCTTGCATCTCCATATTTGTTCATAAATGAATGCCCTACTTGGTCTTACTACATTGTCACACAAAAGTAGCAAAAATAGCCGATCTACAAGCTCATAACACACCGTGATGCAACACATTATGAGCTTGTAGATCACTTGAATCACTTAATTACTTAATAATAATTTAATAATCATGAAGTGCTTTATTGTGTTTGTGTGTTTGTTTGTTTTTTCCTTTCGTTTCTTGGCTTTCCACTAGTATGGAAAGCAATAAATGTTGACTTGCATTCAAGGATGAACTGATTAGAAGTAGGTGGCCGGAGGTCAAAGGTCAAGGTCATTGTGTCCTCACAGAACTTGTCCTTTTAAATTCCTTCAAAGTCTTCATTCACTGCGAATACCGTTGCTGTCGGGTGAAGAAGACCTCATAATGTCCAAAACCGTACCTTTGCACTGTAGTATGACCAAGTTGTTCATTAATATATGAAAAAAACTCACCTACTGCACTTGGCGCACTGCAGTATATATTGTTTTTTCTCCTAGACAGCCTGAGCCCTCCCCGACCCGAACCCGAACCCGAACCCGGCCCTTCCTGACAGGCTTTGTCGGTCCCCGTCAGGCTTTGGGGACGAAAACTGAGAACTCCACCGGAAGGTCCCCGGTTTGATCCCCGGCTCCACCTTCATGTCTATTGTGTCAAAGTGTCCTTTAAGCAAGGCACTGAACCTATAACTGCTCCCCGAGTGCCACCAGGCAGATGGAGGACCGCTGCTCCTGACTGTTAGGATGGGTCAAATGAAGAGGACGAATTTCCCCACAGGGATCATTACATGTTACACAGAGAGAGAGAGAGATAATATTTGAAGCTAGAATTGAAGTGAGGACGGCAAGAAGTGTCCTTTATTAGTCCAATGATGAAGGGAGAGAGTGATGGAGAGATAAAAGGAGGAGGGGAGGGATGATACACAGAGGAGAAAGGGAGTGGCTAGAGGAAAATGCATATACCTCCACAGGAACCCTCATCTCTCCATTACTGAGGGCTGTTCTTCTAATACAATATAGCAGAATAGCTCACAATGTGTCACTTTAAGAGATAAGACCCTTGTTGATCCTGCAAGGGAAATTCAGTCGGCAAAGGCAGCACAGCAGTTAAGATACAGGTACAGCGCAAGAGAAGTACTGTAGATACAGCAGGGTGAAAACCTTACACACAAAAAAAGAAACACCATCAACAATGAACAAGATATACAACAGTATAAACCCTCAACAAAGCTTGCATCATGCAGGACAAAAGAAATAACCCAAATACACAGAGTATCCTGTAATGGCAGCTTTTACATGTTACTTTATGTAAAATAAACAGATCAGGAAGATGCAGGACTCAGTCGTCAGGAACCCAACTCCATAGTTTATTGTAGATCTCATCACAGCAGAGAGAGACTAGTGTCTCCCTCTGGAGCTTCCCCCATCCCCCCTCATCAATGTCTTACCCCCATTTTATACAATACTGTCAGGAGAAGTACACGAGGTAACAACAGATGGTCACTCCTTACATGGGTTTATCCTATAGTTGACTCACACTTAGTCGGCATGTTTGAAATAGGTTTGCAAGAGTCGGCTGTTTGCAAGGAGTTTGTCAAGGAGAGGAGTTTAACAATAAAGAACAGGTGATGATTGGTGCATCTACCAATACATTCAATTTATCAATACCACAATGACTGTTATATGAATTTTATCCACCACATTCGACCCCTTAGGGCATAAATATAAAGCATTTTATGTCCTATAAAAATAGAGAAAATTCATAGAATGACAGGACATTATGCTAATTCAATGGGATACAATCATGTACAAATATTCAAAACAAAACTGTATTGTTAGATACACGTGTGATGGCCGTGACAAGCAAGCATTGCGCATATGCCACTGGTCACATATCCTCAAACAGTGTATTCAACAATTCTACAGTAATGGTTACAGAGAAAGTCAACACCAATAACCATTTTTTCCCCACACTGCACTTCTTATGAATTTAAAAATCATAGGACCTTTTGGCATACTGTATATTTGATAATGCTATGGTCTTTGACATTTGTTAAACAACTGATCTGCAGCTTGTGGATTTATACCATTTTTTGGAAATGTTATATCTGATCTGCAGCTTGTAGATCTGCCATTTTTGGGAAAGATTGCCATTGCTTCTTTTAAATACTATTATGTTGGTGTAGTTCCACACTACAAACCTCATAGCTTTATTGTATTACCTATTTAGTAGCTAGTTAAGACCCAAATGTACCCATCAGGCAGGTAATTTACCCTTTGAAAAATAGAACTATCTCGGCCTGTCACCGGTCTCTGTTTTAGACTCCATATGATCTTATTGACATAAAAGTCCTCAATCGAAAATGTATTTAATTTAATACAATTTAAATAAAAAATGTTCCCTTACCCCAAAGTTTGTGAGTAACTTTCACGGAATAATGGATTTACCAATGGTCAAATAATGGTCGGAAATAAATGTTCCCTTACCCCCCATAGTTTGTGAGTAACTTTCATAGAATAATGGACTGACCAATGGTCCTGCAGAAACCATCGGCCGGACCCATGATCCGGAAAGCTGCACACAAACTTTTAGCTATACAGTAACATGTAATACTCAACCGAGGTACAGTTTAACCTGTCTTAATACTATCTCCATCAGTCACTCAAAAATTGCTGTAACAATTTGCTTGATAATCAAGTTCTGGCCTACGGATTATAATTTTATCTTTTAGTTCTTTTATTCTAAATATATCAACACGTGGAATTTGCTACCGAATGGATTTTCATCACGTATGGCAATATCAACACAGCATGGAATTGTCTTCACTCGGGCATTTTCGCTACATGGATTTAAAATATAGAATTATGTAAAAGTTCTTGCCACATGGAAATTTGTCTACACGTGGTGTGTTTATTTTAATCCGAGTTTTACTCAACATTTTATCTAGCAAGAGCAGAGTAAGTGGACTGGAGACAAATAAAATCTGTTTTAACTTAACCTTGTAAAAAGGCCATCATAAATTCCCCGTTTCACATTAGTGATTGAGCACTTTGAAACACTAAATTTTGAATAATTACTTTGATACATTTTAAAACTCAAATGTAGCCCTGTTTCAGTGTTTATCTATTTCACTCACACACAGACACACACGGCCCCTATCACACCTGCCACCCCCCTTCCCCCCTGTCAGCTGCCACCCCCCTTCCCCCCTGTCAGCTATTCTGGGGAGAGGAAAGAAAGTGGGGAGACTGATGAGTCCCTCCTATACAGTATATTATCTATATAGTTCATGTGTGTGGAAATAGATTACAATACTGACTTACTCAAGTTCTATGACATTATTGTCTTTTCTTTTACACATATTACCCCACCATTAAACAATATTGTTCTTACATTAATTAGTAGAATATAATTCTCAATTTTGGATCGGATTGTACTGCGATTTTTAAGGAAGTACCATTAAACAATATTTTCCTTACATTAATTTAGTAGAATATAATTTTAAATTTTGGATCGGACTGTACTGCAATTTTTTAAGGAGGTTATCTCAAATAAATTAATTTTATCACTCTCACCCTATGAGAGAGAGAATAGAACCGTGGAGCCTGACGTGGGCCAAGGCAGTGCATGTGGTCCACCCCGTTGTGTATAGTTGGCCACAGCATTACCACCTGGTCCGTAGTTGTTCATGATCCTGGTCTGGGTGCTGCCGGCGCCGCCATGCAGTCCTTTTGATAGGACACTCCCTCTCCCCGTGGTCATCTGAGGCACAGTAATGACAGAAGTCCGCTATGTCAGGGGTTCTCAACCTTTTCAGGCCGCGACCCCCAAAATAATGATATTATTTCCCGCGACCCCCCGCGTGCACGCGCGCGGTCCCGTTCGAGCGCGTGAAGGTTATTTAATTATAATAGGTTATTTGATAATTGTTTATTATCAAAACATTTTTGCAAAAAGTGGGTAAATTAAGTAAATTAACTGATAAAACATGAATTTATGATACCATAAAAAAATATTTTGTAAAAAAAAAAAAAAAACTTTTTTTTTTTTTTTTCAAATTCACCCAAAAAATCTGGCGACCCCCCCAAATTATTTGGCGACCCCCCTGGGGGTCGCGACCCCCAGGTTGAGAACCACTGCGCTATGTCATATGGCTCACTGTTTCCTCTTCTTTGTTTCCATTCACGGCACCTTTTCTTCCTATGCGACTCCTGATTTGGTTGTTGCCGCTGTTGTTCTCCCTGTGGTGGCTGCCGGTGGTTCTCATAGAACATCAACTGTGCTCTTTCCAATTTCTTCTTTTGCACATTTTCTTGTGAGAGCATGTGCCTCTCAGCGTGCAGTGCATGTCCCCACACCTCAGTGAGGTTCCGACTTTCCCATCCAATACAGGAAGTCATAACCCGGTTATGGATGGACGGGCACAAGCCATTGATCACGGCAGTTTTTAACAGGTCATTGTAAGCCGGGTTGTCTAGTGTCACACCACAATGCTTCTGAAAGCAGTCCTCCATTCTATTCCTGTAGGCATCACAGGTTTCATCAGCCCATTGCTTAGTGCTGTGAATTGTCGGCCAATCAGTGCGTACTGGAAAAGCTGCTTTCACCCTGTCAAAAAGACCATCACGATTCTGCAGCTGTCCAGTGATGATGTCATTTCTTTCTCCAGTCACATCAAAGTTTCCCCTGAGACGTGACCACCTTAATCCAAAAACTTTGCGAAATACTGATTCCAGCTCTCTTGCCGATGGCCCATACATCTCGATCAAATCTAACACAGCCGTACACCAACGTACCGCGTCGACTCTGGGGTCTGGAAGGTCCTTCACAATGTCATTGAATTCATCAGGTGTCCAGTTTCGCTGAACATGTACTGTTGCAGAGTACGCGTCTATATCTGCTTGCTGTGCCCCAGCCCCCGGACGGGGATGAGGGTTTGGATATGGAATTAATGGGAATAGGTTACTTGTACAGAGTGTCGCTGTGACATCTGCTCCCCTCTGTCCTTGATTGTATGTGATGGCCTCAGGCTTCTCTTCTCTGCTGATACGACCATGGTTGTTGCTGTCATCTGCGGGGTGTTCCTTGGGTGTAGTGAGAGTCAGTTGTGTCTCTCTCCTGCAGTTTGTCTCCTTCTGCCTCACGTTGTAGTCATCAGGAGAAGTATTGGCTTGTAGATCTGCTAATGTCACCACAGTTTTTCGCAGTAGCGTCACTTCTTTCAGAAATAGTTCTTTCAGTAGCGTCACTTCTTTCTGTTGGTCCACCGTCGCTCTGTCAAGTTGTTCTTGCAATAGGACCACAGCCCTCTGTTGGTCGTTGAGTTGTTCTTGCTGTAGCGTTGCGGCCTTCTGTTGGTCGATGAGTTGTCGCTGCAATTTCTTCCTGCTCGGTTTTGCTCCCATCTTCAGATTCTAAGTGGAGTGTCTGCTATAACAGCAAAGCATCCATCCTGCCGACAACGCCAATTGTAATGGCAGCTTTTACATGTTACTTTATGTAAAATAAACAGATCAGGAAGATGCAGGACTCAGTCGTCAGGAACCCAACTCCATAGTTTATTGTAGATCTCATCACAGCAGAGAGAGACTAGTGTCTCCCTCTGGAGCTTCCCCCATCCCCCCTCATCAATGTCTTACCCCCATTTTATACAATACTGTCAGGAGAAGTACACGAGGTAACAACAGATGGTCACTCCTTACATGGGTTTATCCTATAGTTGACTCACACTTAGTCGGCATGTTTCCACCACAATCCATGTCAGAGAGTGTCCTTATTGTAATGAACTGAGTCTTCAGAGCTAATTGGACCACTGAATGAGCAGAGCGACCATCGTGTGCCTCATCATGAATATACTGTACATGGCAAAGACAGGCTGAGGGCAGGTGCTGTACACACTGTAGGACTTTTAAATTGGTCGGGGAGTCATCTGATCGTCAAGCATTTCACACTACACAAGTCTCTTTCTTGAAATCGGCTGTCATATATCGTTGTGTTTTTCACACTATACGATTGATCGCCGACAAGGGATCACACACTGCAGGATATTTCACAGGACTCAACGCTGTGAGTAGAGCCCTGCAATGGCAGCAAATTTAAATAGGCCATTTGTGGTCGGGAAAAGGCCCGCACCGTGCTTCAAGATATGATTTCTCTCTCTCTATCTCTATAGTATAGCGATACTCGCTATACCACCTTCGCCATCTTCTCCACCTCAGGGAAGCCCCAACGACAGAGCCAGCCCTCCTGACCAGCCTGTTCAGATTGCTGGTGTTCCTGGCATTAATGTGCCCCCCCCCATCCATCCACCCCCAGAAAACAATTGCAAAGAAGATAGAGGTCACTAGCCTTTGCGATGCGTTGTGAGCTTGTTGAATGGCTATTTTCTAAGAGATTGTGTGTGGAGGGAAATAGTACCGAGTACCTACCGAGTATAGAGCCATGGGGAGTATATTTTGTAATCAGCATCTGTCATTTTAGATTTTAACCACTTTAACCATTATCTTATACTTTGGCTATTCAAAAATAGCAGCTATACAAGCTAAAAGCACGATGAGCTTGTAGATCTGTAATTTTGTGTGAGCATTTTTGCAAATCTTTGAATAAATATATATTTTAAAGCGAACATTTGTAACTCAAATCTTTACTTCTGGGGATTCTACAAATGCTAGATTGAGACAGATTAAACAGTTTTTTGAAAAAACGGTGTCAAACCTTTTCCATGTCAAGGACGTGGGGATGACATGTATTTGGCCGCGGACCCCCACCTCAAAAGATGTTGTTCCAGGGACCCCCAGAAGCCAAAAAATTAGTTAAAAAGTATAATATATCTGTTATTTTTTAATAGCCAAAGTATAAACTAATGGTTAAAGTGGTTACACAGATGCGTTCCCGGTTTTAATCGGTTAAATGTGCACACATTACAACCATATACATCACCTTTAAATCTGCATACATTACAACCATATACATCACCTTTAAATCTGCATTTATTACAATCACACAGACTGTCCCCTTTAAATGTGCCAATGTAATGGAACTCCTCCATTACACTGTGGACCGCTGCGTCGGCAATATTATGAGTGCTACTAAAAGTTAGATAGAGTATTTATTAGTAGCAGCAGCAGTACTAGAGGCACTGTTAATAACAATGTTTCACAGAAAAACAGAGCCTCACACACTGACAAATCAAAAAAGTGAGGCTCTTCTCTCTGGCGCTCGGGTGGCGAGGTTGTGGGTTCGAATCCACCGTGGTGCATCCGGTTTTGTCGAGTGTCTATGCGAGCACAATTGGCCCGTGTTCGGGGGAGGGAAGCCGGACGGGGAGAGTGATATTGGTCATTGCATATACTCCTACACCAGGGGTGGGCAACTTTAATGATGTAGAGGGCCACTATATTTCCCCACTCACTCCAGAGGGACACATTGTATATACTGTCGGGCAGACACCTCTTATCTCTGTATTTTAACTTTTTCCGCCATTCTATGTCACACAAAAGTAGCAAAAATAGCCGGTCTACAAGCTCAAAACGCATCAATCTGCTATTTTTGCTATTTTTGAATTGGAATCCAGATTTTGTTTTGCTATTTTTGAATTGGAATCCAGATTTTGTTTTGCTATTTTTGAATTGGAATCCTGAAAAGTAACATTTTTATTTAATTTCAAATGCATTTAGTTATTCTTATGTTAACTTTATGAACTTAAATGCAAATACATTGGACATAAAAAAGAAAATAGAATTTTAATACTAGTCATTAACTTACTAATATAGACTGAAGTAATTAAAGCGGGTCATGTTTGCAATTGTAACAGCTGAAATAAATAATATATCAGTATTCTAATATTAACCTGCGGGCCGCCAGTTGCCCATGTATGTCCTACACGCTCTGGCGGCACCTGTCAGCGTACGTGACAGTACGCCGAAGGCCTTACATCCTCCCGGTGGGGGCTCCTCACTGGTAGGTGAGTCAGTAGCATGCAACAGCAGTGACAACACAGAAATGAATTGGCATAAGTAAGACTGAATTTGGGAGAAAGCAATAAAAAAGAAATGAGGCTGTTTACTTGCAAAAATGTATACTTAGTTTACATGGTGAAAAAATGTACTTACAAGAAAAAGGGTTGAACCTTTGATGTCATGCTATGCTTTTTGTTTGTGTTTTCTATTCTCACAGAATGAGAGGACTGCACTGCCGGAAACGTATTCAAAAGTAAAAAAATATGGCCATTATTGTATAATGAAGCCGTTATTTTTTTGACCGTGTGATGTGAACTAGGTTAGAATAGATAGAATAACGGCTTAATTATACAAAAATGGCCATATCTTTTTTTTCTCCAATGTTTCCAGCAGAGCAGGCCTCTCATTATGTGGAACTTAATGAGTAAATTAATAACAAAAAGTAAATTATGACATCACAGGTCCTCTTTTTTGGGTGACTGGGTCCCTGACTATTCTAATCGCTTCATCCGTGAGTCCAAGTGGACGTTTGTGCCAAATGCCATGAAATTCACTCAAGACATTCCTGAGATATCGGCTTTACACTTTACAGTGCTTGGGACAGATGCCCATACGTAGGCACGCACATACGGATGGACGGACGACCCAAAAACAAACATAATGACTCCTCCATGGCTGTGGCTGGCATAACAAATATTAATGCAAGTACATATACATGGATGGAAGCAAAAACTAATCTCACAACAACTGGTTGTTAGGCCGCGTTGCGTTCAGAACTTGTAGATCAGCTATTTTCAGTGTGTGACACTAGCACGCAAGCCAAGTATAAAATCATCCTTCGGAGAAAGCCAAGAGAAATGCATGCTGCCGAGTTTGCTGACTGTATGGAATCCAAATGACTGAAATCAGAACTGATTTCAGAAACATGAGCCCAAGCACTGAGTGAACATTTCAAGCAGTCACACAAAGTCGAAAACTCCAAATCCATCAGTACGCCCGTCAGCATGACAAGCAGCTCACAACAACAGGCCAAACATAGAAATCAACGCACAGAAAATGTGTTTCTCTGTTGGAGTAATGTCACAGCAGGGTTCTATTTCAAACTCATGTGTGAATGTGTTTGTGTATGTGTAAGTTAAGTTGAAATGGAAATAGAACAAGCCGGTGTGGCCGTTGTGCTACTGAAACGCTGAACGAAAGAGAATAATTATGTTTACTAGTGAGAATGGAAAAAAGCAGGTCATAATCTCGCAAACCTGACGGAACGATCAGCATCAAATTTCTTGTACATGCTGCCAATAGGCTTCGATTCTCTCTCTCTCAAAGGCAATGAGTAGCACACGCACACTCTCTCCTAAAAGCAATGAGTAGCACGCACGCACACACACAGGCCCTGTGAGAGCAAATAAGGAGAAATACTCAGAGCGGACATGGGGAAGAAAACAAGACAGACACTGGACAGTCAATCAATACTATGTTCCACGCGCACGCACGCACGCACGCACGCACGCACACACACACACACACACACACACACACACACACACACACACACACACACACACACACACACACACACACACACACACACACACACACACACACACACACACACACACACACACACACACACACACACACACACACACACACACACACACACACACACACACACACACACAGTTTCCTACCTGTGTCTGATCTCAGGAAGTTGAGTGAAGCAGGACAGATGTTTGCTCTTGATGTGGACGCCACAGCAGAACGGACGGATGGATGGATGGGTGGATGGATGAACAGATGAAGGGATAGATGAAGGGATGGATGAATGGAGGGATGAGGGGATCAGAGGTGGAGGAAGCAGAGCAGACAGGGAATTTTCCAGAGGCCTGAGCAGAGAAAACACAAGATCAATAAATGAACAGTGATCCATCACAGTAAATACACCGACAGACAGAGAGAGAGAGAGGGAGGAGAGAGAGAAAAAGAGGGAAAGAGTGAGAGACAAGGCCTTATTTTGCATGTCTTAATTAACAGGTCAGGTCTTAACTTAACTCATTGAGTGCCAGAATTGCCAGAATTATTTCAGAATGATGTTGTCCCAGTGCCAGAGTTTTTTTCACAGAAAACAAAAAGTGCTTAGGAAGCGAGATACAGCCTTTTTTCAATTCTAAGTTAAACAAGGAGTGGATGGAGCTGCAAATCTGCAGATGATGATATCTTGGGTTCTGAACATGTTTTAAAAATAATAATAATAATAATAATAAAAAATTTGGCACTCAATGAGTTAAGACCTGGAGGCGTACATGGTCAGTGCTGGTTCGCTATTTTGTGGACGGTAAAATGTGCATTGCGCGAGGCGGTAGACGCTAAAACGGCCCTGAATTAAGGGTGTGGTTTGGCCGTTACTTTAATCAATCCAATCAGAGCATTGGCTGCCATTCCCTTTGAGATCAGTGCAATACGCAGTGCTATTTTCTGTGGGTTAAGTGGTGAGATCAAAAGAGGAAGAAACCTCACATTGAAAGGAGAAATGTCCAAGTGCATGCATGGCCGTCATAATCACTGTAGCCTGTGTCTAATTGTGTGACTGTCATGTCCAAAACACATCTGTTATATGTCTTGAAAAAACAGCAAATATTCACATTCTCAGTTGTTAAAGCATCTCCCCCTTTCTATGTAGCGCAACAAGTGGACATCAATCGCTATGTTTCACTAATTTGCTCAGTGCTACTGCTGCCCAAAAATATCTAATTTCCAAGCAAAACAACGGTCGCTGCGCGACACGTTGTATGTCTGTAGATCAGATATGTTTGCGCAGCATAAGTCAAACTAAACACTGCACTTGGACAGAGAGAGAGGAAGAGATTGCACTCCATTTGTTTAACTTCTAGGCTATGGGAAAAAACAGCTGTAAAAAACTTAATTTTATTTCATTGGACTAATGAAGGAATAAGTCTTTGAAATGCCACCTAAATTGTGAGTGGAACATGAGTCTTTCAGAGCGGATGGATTGATACGGGGTGAGTAGGGCTCTGGCTGTCTATCAGCCATGCGTACGTAATGTGCGCCCCCCCGCCTCCCGACACCAGCTTTTTCGCTTCATAGCGTTTGATAAAGGGATAATACACTCATGATTGATACATAGACACTTCACTGATTAGAGCGAACTTTGAATTATAACAATCGACGTGTTAACGCTATGTGGGGAGTCAGTTTAAGTCAAGGGGCAAAATATCAGATACCACATAGCACATAGTGCCCTTAATTAACATATAAACACTCACCCAGGTGTTAAATATGATGGCGAGTCTTACATCTTAAGTGTTTGCGTTCAGCACGACTTGTAAAATAGCGATTGCCCACAAGATGGTGGCGTTATTATTTAATTACCGCCTAAGACCTGGAAATAAGACGTGCAAAATAGGGCCCATGAAAGACAGAGAGAGACAAAGAGAGACAGACAGACAGATGAGAGAGACAGAGGAAGAAAGAGACAGCAGTCAAGTAGAGTTGATAACATGTGAGCCAGTCAGTGTGCAAAACAGGTGGTAAAAACGACATACCAGGAACATTTTGACTGAATCGCCCTGTCTCATTATATAGTGTTAACTGTCATCACTAGCCCAAACCCATCAAATTAAGTAGGATCTTAAACAAGGAGAGGAATGAACACACACAGAACTGACAGACACACAGAACTGAACAAACGCACGAACGGACGCACACGCGCGCGCATACAGACACATCGATCGAATGCATATTTTTGGGATGAAAGACCTGGCTACTCAGTTGACTGTTGCTCCTGGCAGGTCAGGATTTTCTGATTGAAACAAGCGTATTTTAATCACTTGTTTTCTTTCTTGCTCTCACACACACACACTGCATTAGGGTGTCAGAGACAGAGAGAGATATACACAAACACAGGCAGACAGACAGACAGACAGAGAGCCTTCAGACATATAGAAATATAAAGACTAAAAAAACAAAATAAAACTTCAGAAAAACAGTGTATCTTCCCGATATGTCAGAAAACAGGCACACAAACACAACACAACTCAGCAATTGTGTGTGTTAATGTTATGACATTCTCATATCCTGACGCATACACACACATTCAAATTCAAACACCCAATCACACGCACACACACACACACTCACGCAAACACGCACATACTCACACACACACACACACACACACGCGCACACACACGCAGACTGCAGTGGTGCTGACCTTTCCACTCAAACACAGTGGGACATCAGCAAACAGGAAGTGTGTGTGACCTTTCACACATCTGCTGCTAAAGAGCAGAGTCTGCACACACACACACACACACACACACACACACACACACACACACACACACACACACACACACACACACACACACACACACACACACACACACACACACACACACACACACCAAGGCTGAAGTCAATAAGGTTTTTGAGCCAATTCAGAAGGGTGATTTTCCGTGACAGCTGATGTCTTTATGTGCATGCACAATATACTTGTCAGGGCTAAATGTCCCCACAAGTATTGTAGAATTTGACAAGAAACAATTTAGTTTTATGGTTAGATTACAATTAGGAACAGATTCAGGTTGGGGATAGGATTATTAGACATTTAGAGTTTAGTTTTGCCTTAATTATACTTGTTTGTACACACCGCTGTCACACACAGAACACCTGAGAGACCTGTAGATCTGTAAGCTTGCAACGCATCGTGCTGCAACACATTTCCTTTTTTTTAAAAGATATTTTTGGGGCTTTTTTTATGCCTTTATTTGGACAGGACAGTAGGCTGACAGGAAATGGGGAGAGATGGGGGGGGGGGGAGAGATATACAGCAAAGGTCATCGGGAACGGGAGTCGAACACGCGACACGCTGTCATGCTGGATTACCAGCTTATATGGTATGCGCCTGGACCGCTAGGCCAGCGGACGCCCCGCTGCAACACATTTCTACACAAGTTTGTGGATCAACACTTTGTTTCAGGGTTAGGGTTGAGAGTGGCAAAACAAAGTAATTGAGGCGGGAGACAATTTTAATGCCTTCAAACAGCTATTTTTACACCGTTTTACAACAGCAAGTTTGCACTCGAAACGTGTTGCTGAGTATGATTTTTAAGCAAATTGTTTGTTTGTTTGCCAAACAATACAAGCGTGTGTGTCCGTGCGTGCGTGCGTGTGTGCCTGTGTGTGCGTGTGTCTGGTAGTGGCAGTGACAGTGCGTGTGTGCTTGCTTGCGAAAGCTGTCACCTCAGCTGTGTAGCGCCGGGTTTTAATCAGCCAACAACATGCTGATGTGACGGCGGCTTCACACTCCACACAGCGGCGGCGGCAGCAGCGATGCTGCAAAGTGAGACTCTCACTCCAACAGGAGCCTGGATGTTTCACACCAAAACGCCTGGCTCTCATGTCTGAGCGTGTTGCTCCAGCAGCAGTGGTGCGATGTAACTAAGTATATTTACTCAAGTACTGGCTGCACTTACTGTATCTACGCATGCATGCACAAACACTTAAATTAGTCAGTTTCAGTATAAACAACTATGACCGTAACCGTATCACTATGCTGTTTGACAGTTCGAACCATTCTCAGTCTCAGTCTCATTGAAACGCATGTCTTTTAATGACTTTTCATCACTCACTCACTCGCATCGCTGGCAGTGCGGATGGGGTGTGAAATGGCACCATTTCTGTCACCTCACTCTGGCTGTGAACAGTTTACGAACTGGCCTACCAGAGAGACATCACAGATGGGGATTCTAAGCTAATAGAAACTGCAGCACTTA
>NC_139959.1:1367500-1452500 GCF_963454915.1 Gymnoscopelus microlampas | reverse complement strand
CTTGTATATCTGCTATTTTTGAATAGCCAAAGCTAAGTGGTTAAAAATCATTGTGACGCTATGTTAACTAATTTTGCTGGGGACCCCCTGGTACTCCCTCAAGGACCACTGATGGTCCCCGGACCACTGGTTGAAAACCACTTATCTAGTTAAATGAAGTTTTAAATAGCTCTATATTGTGATAGTCCTCATTGCTATAGAGTTTTTGTTCAGTAACAGGGGTCTCCCCGTCTCCTCAACTCATATAAATCTTCAGGCCGGGTATAAGAATTTTATCCAATCATCAGAGGGAGCTCATTATACAGGATAATCAAGTGAAATCAGAACTTAGAAGTAATTAGACAAAATGGGTAGAATATTTTGAAACTAGAACACTGTAAAAATCAAAGCTAATAAATGGGTACTCTCTCCTGACTGGCTGAAATGTACATCCCACCTGAAAATGTATTTTCTGTTTCGTAAAGAGCTTGAGAGACAGGGAGACAGCTGTTACTGAACACTCTATAGCAATAAGCAATGATTACTATCACAATATAGAGCTTTTTCACAAATATATCACTTATACCACCATTAAGCTGCTATCTACTCTATTGTCACATTAATTACAGTGTCAGCAGGCCTGGATTTTTTGACATTTTAGGGTCAAGGCCACTTGGCCTTCGTTGTTGTAAATGATGTTAAGGAAATAATGTCCTTGGAAATAATTAATTTAATGCAAATAAAATGTTCATACACACTCCACCAGTCAGAGTCACTGGACTCATTTGAAAATGGGGATGTTGATGGGGGAGTTAAGTATTCAGAATACACAATGGTGTTTAAAAGCCATGTGGACAGGAAAGAGTCGGAGGAGAAAACGATGAAATCGTCTGGGGCAGTGAGGGGGGCATCAAGGCCACTCTGGTCTCAGGGCAGTTCATTTTTGAGGGACAGAAAGGCCAAACTGAGGGGCAACGGCGGCCATGGCCTTTATGGCCTCCGTGTAATTCCTGCCCTGAGTGGCAGACTAGATCCAGGAAACGTAGTCGTATGTGGATTATTCCTCTGTATCCGGAGTTAACAAATGATGTATGAGCTGTGTAACTTAACAGGCATTAAGGAAAACCTACATGCTGTCTCCTCACTGCATGAGCTTTAGAATGTGTGTAGTGTAGTCTGATATGATATCCTAAAAAGCATGGGTCTTCAACAGCGGGTCTGGGACCCCTATGGGGTCCTCAGAGTTACTACAGGGGAGCCGCCAAATGTTTGTGTGATAGGAATGTTTTCATCCCTATTCTGCGGGGAAACATTCGCCAAAAATAGCAGATCTACAAACTCACAACGTGTCATGATAATGTGTAAACAAACAAATATACATACATTTACACAACACTGATGATAGTGCTGTCAAACAAGTCTATGAAGCAAGCTATCTATAAAATCTATGAAAAAGTTTAATGTGTAGTAACATCATTTTAGTAGTGGGGGTCCCTGATTGATCTCTCTCCCAGCTAAAGGATCCTTGGCCTGAAAAACGTTGAAGACCCTTGTCCTAATGTGTATTATCAGTACCCTTGGCCTAAAGTATTGTTGCACCATACGAGAGTCCCACAAGTCCATCTGTCACCAATACAACCGTGTTAATGATTGAATACAAGCTGGTTTCTGCACCATGGAGCGTTCCCCTGTATGACTACTGGTTCTCAACCTGGAGTCCAGGGACCCCCAGGGGTCCTTGAGGTGATTCCAGGGCGTCCCTAGCAAAAATAATAGATACGAACTAAATGATTATGATGACCACGGGTCCATTTGGTCCCATTTGCATAGATTTAAATGAATATACTGACGATTTTACAGTGTTGGGATCCCAGATATAGAAATTAGTGATGCACCGTTATATTCGCCATGTATCGGTATCACCCGATATTTGACTTGTTGACTGCCTAATCGGCATATCAGCAAATAAGTTGATATTCACCGATGGCAGTAGCCGATGTCCATCTGTTATTGTGATTGCATCAATTTTGCGCTTGATTGATTGACAATATGTGCACAACAAAAATGCCAATGAACAAAAAAAAGGATCACATATAAAAGCCAAAAGCTTATTTCCATTGTGGTCCTATCCTACTATAATTCTAGTAACCTCTGTAGTGGTGGTGAGTACGTGAGTGAAGACACCCGGTTCTCCTCACTGGCTGGACCAATTGCTCTGATTTTGCACACAGCCATTGACCATTACCATCTGAACGCAACTGTGAAGCCCGTTTTTCAATTTCATCAAATCTCAGCTTCTTATTAGCGTTTTTCTGTCAAACACTGTCGCCATGGTTACGGGCCTGCCCAGCTATGGGACGAACTGCCTCCCGGGTTGCCAGATCATGTGCGCATATCCCCCCACGGATGCGCTGCGCCGACGGGTATGGTCTAGTTGATCTAGTTCATACATGGGCAACTGGTGGCCCGGGGCCCACATGCGGCCCCCACCTTCACATAATGCGGCCCGCAGGTTAATATCGGAATGCTGATATATTTTTGATTTCAGCTGTTACAATTCCAAACATGCAAACATCATCAACATGACCGGCTTGAATTACTTTAGTCTATTTTAGTAGCTTAATGACTAGTATTACAATTCTATTGTCTTTTTTATGTCCAATGTATTTGTATTTTAAGTTCATAAAGTTAACATAAGTATAACTGTGCATTTGAAATTAAATAAAAGTTACTTTTCAGGATTCCAATTTAAAAATAGCACAAAAAAAATCTGGACTCCAATTCAAAAATAGCAAAAATAGCAGATCTACAAGCTCAAAACGCGTCGCAGCGCGACGCGTTTTGAGCTTGTAGATCGGCTATTTTTGCTACTTTTGTGTGACATAGAATGGCGAAGTCTGGTTAAAGCCAAAAAAAGTTAAAGCCAAAAAAGTTAACATACAGAGATAAGAGGTGCATCTGCCCGACAGTATATGCAATGTGGCCCTCTGGAGTGAGTGTGGAAATATAGTGGCCCTCTCCATCATCAAAGTTGCATCACCAAAATTAACAAAATAAACAAAAATCGGGTATCGGCTAAATTGTCATCGGTATCGGCCCAAAATGTCCACATTGCTGAATCCCAATAGAAATAGTATCAAATGGATGTCCAGTCCACAGCTTTATGCACATCACACTGGGTGGTCCCTTTTGGCCATGAAAGGGATGAGAATCACTGTTGTATGAGACATGGTGCTGTGTTTATATCTGACTGGGAATCCCTTCTGTGTCCAGTTCAGGTCCAGAGAGAGACTGTGTGTGCTCTGGGTTGTGACAGTGCTGGAGTTCACTCCCTGCTCGCCCACATGCTTTTTATTAGCAGCTGAACAGCTTGTCACATTCACCACAAACTTTACTGATATCTCACCAGGCCCGCAGCGAGGGGGGGAACTATTAAATCGATGCTGTTGCTGGGCAGAAACCTTGTATCTCCATATTTCTTTACTTTTTTAATGTTTGTTTTTCGTAAATTAATGCCCTACTTCGAAATACAAGATAGTCACGCCAAAGTAACATCTACAAGCTCACAACATGTTTCTCTGCCACGCATTGTGAGATTGTATAGACTATTTTCTTTTAAGTGAAAGTGTGTCTGTGTGTTTTGTAAATTTTGAACCAATGAAAAGTATGAACAAAAGCTTGTAACTAACTGATAACTTAGACCCTCCAGAAAAACACGATTATGTGATCATGCGCATAATATGCAATTATATACATAATTATGCGGGGGTCACTTTTTTTCTCAAAAAGATCGCATAATATGCACATTGCATAAAAAAAATCACATATTTTGCAACTTTTCGCACATTATAATATTTTTGCATATTTTGCAACTTTTCGCATGTGTTACGACCTTATATGGTCTAGAGGATAAGGAGTAACATATTTCAAAGCCATAGTCAGGTTCAACCAAAAAAGTGTACAGTTTATTAATTATCTTAATTAACACAGGGGAAAAACAAACAGGGGAAGCATTAACATCAGGGTGGCCAAAGCCAAACAAACAACCCTACCTGGAAAGAAAACAAACTAAACTACACCAAAACAAAAAGTACAATCTAAGCTCCCTACCTAAAAGAAACAGGGGGAAAAAGGGGGAACAAAGAAAATGGCGGCACACCCCTACCAGCTTCCCTGTTCAGGGGCACTAAGGAAAAGGTCTGGGAATATAATTATGACTGGCTTATATTTAGAATTGTCTGTACTTTAAACACTCAGTAAATAAAGTTAACTTTTGCACTAAGCCGGAAGTTATGGCACACAGCCTACAGACCTACTAAAGACTAGCTAACAACACAGAAGGGATTCAGCAGCACATGGTGACGGATGGCAAAAGGGACTGATGTGGAGCTTCTCCCAGGCTTTTATGCTGGCTGGGCTGATTGAGGAATGAGGCCCAGGTGTGTCTCCAGACACCATGCCACTCCTCCAATCTCCACTCCACCCTCCATTTCCAAATAGGGCACTGCAATCACTCAGAGGGTTAAAACACAACATGAGGCCACATAGGGCCGTAACAGCATGATTCACATATTTTGCATATTTCCCAACTATCCGCATATTTCGCAACTTCCCGCAATGTCACTGCATAAAATCACATAAAACCCCCAGCATATTTCATCGCAAAACCAAGGATTTTAGCCCGCATTATCAAGGAATTTCCCTGCGTTTTTCTGGAGGTTTCCAATAACTACATTAGATCCATCCAGGAACACATTTTTCTTTTCTTTTTTTCTCCTTCTATTTCCTGAAAAGTAACGCTTTTCTTTTTGGACATACGCGGTTCCCACCCGACATCAGCTAAATGAGCAGCAGAAGCTGTGCTGCGTTGCGTTCCTTTCTGACACGTATCTGACAGCCCCGGCCTCCGAGGAGGAGAGAGAGAGGGGGAGAGAGAGAGAGACGGTGGTATTGGGGAGGAGGAGAGGAGAGACGGGTCATGGGCTTTGATCATTGAAGCAAACTGCAGTTAAGGCCTTCAGCTTGTCACTTGTTACTTTACTTGAGTAGATGTCTTGATACTTTATACTTCTACGGAGAACTCCTCTGGGCCTTTCTCCATTGGCTGCTGGTGCTCCTCAAGTATTATGTTGATGCCAATGCTTTAGTACAGTGGTTGTCAACCAGTGGTCCAGGCAGGGACCACCAGTCAAGTGGTCCTTGGGGGGATACCAGGGGGTCCCCAGAAAAACTAGTTAACATAGCGTCACAATCATTTTTAACCAATTAGCTTTGGCTATTCAAAAATAGCAGATATACAAGCTCATAGCGCGGCACCGAGTGCCGCGCTATGAGCTTGTAGATCTGCTATTTTTGAAAAATCGTGAAAATGTGTGCAAATCTTTGAATATATATATATTTTTTTTAAAGCGAACATTTTTAACTCAAATCTTTGCTTCTGGGGGTCCCTGACACAACATTTTCAGATGGGGGTCCGCGGCCAAATGTATATCAATTTTAGGGGTCCTTGGCATGAAAAAGGTTGAAAACCACTGCTTTAGTACTTCAGGAATTTTACCGAAGTAACATTTTGAATGCAGGGCTTCCACCAACAGGGGATGGGTGGTGGGGATTTAATCACTCTTAGTCATTTCAGCTGGTCAGAACCGCTGCTCTGTACTTAAGCACAATTTTTAGGTAGTTTTACTTGTGCATTTCAATTTATTTTGTATGTATATATTTCACACTTCTACTCCACTACACCTCAGGTGCAAATATTGCACTTTTTATTCTGTGACAGTTATTTGAAAACTTTAGTTGCAAGCGACTTTATATATGTTGATTATTAATACAAGCTCACATTGCGTCTTGTATATATTTGAGAGATTTTGACAAATCTGAAATGGGACATTCTGCATAATGAGTACTTTTTAGTGTTGGTACTTTGAGTATCATGTCGATGGCAGAGAGTACTTCAGTGCATGTACTCGAGTAAAATGTGGTGAAATGGAATTGGAGCTGAGCTGGTAGGGGTTTTGATCAGTGAAGCGCTCTGCGGCTCTAGTCCTCTCAGCTTGTCAGAAGCGCTGCACCGTGGCCTACTTGAAGGAACTGGGAGCCAACGGTGGCCTAAATTGGTTCCTGTCGGCTGTATGAGGCTGTGTTCCCATCCATGTGGGGAGGGCTGGCTGGCTGGCTGGATGTATGGCTGGATGCCTGCCTGGCTGCCTGGCTAGCTAGCTAACACCTTGCCCTCTGATTTTTTTTTTGTGAATAAAATGTCATTTTAACTGAATAGTCGAGAAATGCACTTTCTTTGATATGGTAATAATACATCAGACTTATATATCGCTTTTCTAGTACCCAAAGTCGCTTGTTGTCGCATGGTGTGTGTTTATTTTCATATAAATGAACCAACACTAAGAAATTCTCTCGCTCTAGCTCTCTCTCGCTCTCTCTCTCTCTCTCTCAGTGTAAAAGAAAAATGTTATTAGAAGTGAAAAGTGATGAGGGAGGGTATTCACGTCCCCACACCCCTCGGGGTAACTTTTACCATGCAAAAATTGCAAGCCCTTCAAAATCCTCATGCAGCCTAAATTGAAAGCGGAGCTGTTGAGGGACTGGCCACAGGTTCTTATAAGAGCACACAATTCCCTCGTCGGCTCTGGATTCAAATCGACGCTGTTGGGCAAAAACCTTGTATCTCCATATTTCAACTTCTAAGTTTTTTTCTTGTGCTCCATACTTCGTCATACTACAGTGTCACACAATAGTAGCAAGTATAGCCGATCTACAAGTTCACAACGTGTCGCGATGTGACTCATTGTGAGCTTGTAGATCGGCTATTTTTCACTATTATTTCAAATGTAATGTAACTAAACTGGGTTACTTTGTTCCCTGCACACTGACATACATGTTGGTAGGGCTGGGTGGTATGACTTCAAGTTCAAATACATCTTTTCAGACTTTTGTCTCGATTACAATTTATCAACGATTATTTTATGCTCTAATAAACTAATCTAATTAATAATTGTATTAATGAAACAGATTATTTATAAATAGTGAAAATAGATCTTCAAGCTCACAATGCGCTGTAATGGGGATGTGTGCTTTCTTCGTGAACTGGAATTGCACAGGGCCGGTGTGACAAATTATTTAAATCAGGGGTCTTTTCAGGCCAAGGACCCCCTACTGTAGCTGAGAGAGATGAAGCAGGGACCCCCTACTCTACATTGTATAAAATTTTGTTTCAGATTAAAGGCTTTTTTTACTTAGTCTGCTATTTTTTCACTCTACACCCATAGCCTCTTTGCCAAAAATAGCTGATCTACAAGCTCTCAACGCCTCGCTTGTAGATTTTCGGCTAATGTTCCCCTCAGAAAAGGAATTCTAGGGTTCAACTGGTTAATGTAAAAAAAAACAAATCTTAATCCTATCACACAAAGATTTGGCGGACCCCCTATAGTAGCTCTGAGGACCCCCTAGGGGTCCCGGACCCCTTGTTGAAGACCCCAGATTGAAATGTCCAAACCTGCCTACTGATGATGTCACTGGTAGGCATGTTTCTGAACTGTCCACACGGCCCTCCTCTGAGAAACAGAGTGAGAAGACAGAAGTTGTGTCATCATATAAATGAGCATTAGTGAGGAACAATTATGGAAACGATTCTAAAGATTAGCTCAAATCAGGGGATTATGTAATAGTTGTTATTTTGTGACATGCCTAGAGAAGACTTTTTGCACTTTTACAGTTACAATATGTACGTTTTAAGTGGTTCATTATTGGTCCATGGCTTTTATTACAGTGATATTTATCAGTAGAATTGACAGTGAGATACAGTATATATTGTCTCTGTTTGGTGTAAACCTCTTTGCTTTTGATGCTTTCGTGTGATGCTGGAGTATGATCGAGTAGGGCGTTAATGTACGAAAAAACAACACAAACGGCAACAACAACAAAAAACGTTTGAAGGATGCCAGCCACGATATTATCCAGTGTAAAGTTAAGCATCTCTCCACCAGGGTATCTTACTGATCATTAGCACCAGGCCAGTTGCACCAGCATGCACCCATCCATCCGTTGTGTAGTGATAGAATGTGTTCAGAGTGACACACAGACACAGACAGCCTGATTGCAACCCGCTGACACTCACACAGCGCAGAATGACACGCAGACACAGACAATCCACTGACACTCTCACAGCGCTGCAGGCAGCCTAATGAGTCCTGCTTAGAAGACTCTCAACCCCTCATTCTCTTCTTTCTTTGATGTTGCTTTTTACCCCTTTGTCTCCCCAGTTTAGTTGTTATGCCAATTAATTCCTCTCTGTTGTCACTGCTGTTTGTATCCCATACTGACTCACCTGCCAGTGAGGAGCCCCCACCGTGAGGACGTACAGTAGAGCCTTCGTCCTACTCCTCCCGCCCACTTTTATTTGATATAGCATGAAGGCTCTATTCATATAGGGCAGACACTCACTATTTAATTAAACTAAACAAAATATAATTTATTTAATCACATTGAATTATTTAAAAAATGTTGTTCACGTCATATATCAAATTAAAGTTTAAGTTATGTGTGCGAGTGTCTCCAATGTGTTGCAGCCACGCTATTTTCTCTCTTCTGCTCCCCTGACATGCACACACACGCGCACGCATAGGCACGCACGCACGTGCACACACACACTCACACACACACACACACACACGCATACAATAGAGCAGAGGCGAGAACTAGTGCAATAAAAGTTTAATAACAGCCAACAAGTAGTGAATTATTAATGGTCAGACATTGACCCCAAACGTCTGAAAATCTGTCAAAATGTCTGTTTTTTTGTTGTTTTTGTTTTGTTTCATTTTTAAACACACTCGACGCGTATGCGGTGGCACTTCCAGGAGCGCACTGCTCAACAGCGGAGCTTAAAATGGTTAGAACTTTGACCTACATGTACAATATCGTCGCTGTCGGGCAGAAACCTTGTTTCTCCGTAAGTCAACTCTGTATGTTTTCTATTTTCTCCATTGTGCCATGAGTGTCGCACAAAAACTAGGTGAAATTGGCTATTGATTCTAAATATCGGTTTCGATATATTTTTGATTAATTGCCCAGCCCTAGCACAGGCTTTTATTTTGAAATTGACAAAATAGGAGTGTGGAAGTGTTTGTGTGAAGAGTAGTGGAGGCAGGCTGGCACGGTCAAAGTGATTCCATGTTCGTACGAATGAAAGATTTTCTTCTTCTTTTTTTTACCACCAGGCTCATAGTAGCACACGCTCTTACATCAGTGGTTCTCAAAGTGGTGTCCGGGGACCCCCAGGGGTCCTTGAGGGGGTTCCAGGGGATCCCCCTGCAAAATAGGTTCATATAGTATCAAAATCAGTTTGACCACTTTAACCCTATTCATAACCCTAAATAGATTGGCTACTTACAAGTTTTAACATTTTAACAACACAAATCTTGTCTGGGGGGTCCCTTGCACAAAATATTTTCGGATGGGGGTCCTTGACATAAAAAAAGTTTTAGAATCACTACCTTATGGTGTGTTTGGAAATTGGGAAGATACAATAACAGAAAATAAATCTTTCTTTCATCAACCATCAGTTTTTGAGTTAATTAGAGCGGGATGCTATTGAGTGATTTAAATGAAGCATATATGACTGTCTAAAAGCTACAAATAGATTTGAAATGGTGAATTCTGTCTTTGATGTGATCTTGTCAAACTGTTCTCAAAACTGAAACGTAAAATCTACAGACAGACTGCACTCAACGCCCATCTGTTGTGTTATTTTATGTTGATGTCCCACTGAAAATGTAGTGCAGCTACATGGTGAAAATAAATAGCTGAAATAATGTTACTGAGTCCGTGGGACAAATTATACAGAATTGTTATGGCTTTATTTCAAGTATTTAAAAGCGGGGAAATATATTTTTTATTTCTGTCTGTTTTGTTTCTTGGTACTGTTGAAAGCGCTTTTACTTTTGATACAGTACATTTTAACACCACAAACTTGTGAGTCTGATAGCATAAGCGTGCGCGTGTGTGTGTGTGTGTGTGTGTGTGTTTGTGTGTGTGCGTGCACATAAATATATTTTATTGAACACATAAATATTATGTAGATTTGTGTGTCTGCTTGCGTTTGCAAGAAAATGAGGTGTGTGTCTGTGTAGCTGTCAAGTAGACATTGCAAAGGCCCAACTGATGAATAAGTGATTCAAAACTTTTCTTCTCTTCTGTACTCTTCTATACTTCCAACTGTCATCCCCCCTTTATTTTTCATTTTACACCGACCCATTATATTTTTTTCAGCCAAACGAACAGCTTTTAAATCTGACCTGTGTACAGCTTTATAAGTTCAGACAGTGCTAAATCCAAAATATGAGCAAGAGCAAGAAGACAGAAAGAGAAGGCAGAGAGAAAGAGAGAAGACAGAGAGCAGGAAGAGAGAAAGAGAGAAGGCAGAGAGAGCAGGCAGAGGGAAAGAGAGAAGGCAGAGAGAGCAGGCAGAGGGAAAGAGAGAAGGCGGAGAGAAGGAGACGAATCAAATTATGACAGATAAGCATAGTGACAGATAGGTAAGAGACAGACAGATGCTTTGAAGCACAGTAACCTTTCAAACAGGAATGCATGAAATATCAAAGTGTCCAATATGAGTGAAATATTTTAAACCAAATGTAGACAAATGCTCCGCCAGCAGACAATTCAACCCAATTCTACAACTTTTTTTTCTTTATCTTTTTTAAAGATATTTTTGGGCCTTTTTCTGCCTTTATTTATAGTTTCATAGTAGAGATAGAGATAGTAAACGGGGGGGAGAGTGATGGGGAGAGACATGCAGCAAAGACTGTTCGGGAACGGGACTCGAACCTGCGTGCTCAGGCTACTGAGCACGCAGGTACCCGGACCTCTAGGCCAGGTCCGGGCCCCAATTCAACAACTTTTGTTTTGGGCTTTTACGCCTCTATTGACAGGACAGTAGTCTGACAGGAAATGGAGAGAGGGATGGGGAGTGACATGCAGCAAAGGCCATCGGGACTCGAACCCGCGACACACTGTCAGGCTACACTGAGCCTAGGTGCCTGGACCGCTACGCCAGCGGTCCAGGCCAAGTATAGACAATTCAACAACTTTACTAGACAATGGAGGTGATTTGATTTAAATTACATCACTCTCAACACAAGACATCACTCTCGACACAAGGTCACGTTGGGGACAGTTCATGAACGCTTGCGTTTGGTGGAAATCGTTAACCGAATTAATTGACATAAGCAATATTTGCCTTATTGGCAAAAATGTCAGGCGATCAGGAGAGAGTACCATTTATCAGCTTCATATTTATAGTGTTCCAGTTCCAATTCTGTCTGCTCATATCTTTGTGTCATCACTTCCAATTTCACTTGTTGTTTAATCCTTATCCTGTCTGAGTTCTGTATCCTGATTGGACAAAATTGGATTTCTGACCTAAAAATGCATTGTCTGTTAAATAAAGAGCTGGAGAGACATGGAGACTCCTGTTACTGAACAGACACTCTATAGCAATGAGTATTATTTTATCCAAATAAAATCACCTTTTAATGAATAGAAAAACTAAATTAAAAAAGCTGATAACAGGACAACAATATCAGATGTCCCCATTATGCAAGTATAAAGACAGTAAACTTATATTTAGCCAATTAGCCGACATTGAATGTTGGATAATAATGAATAAATAATGTAATCAGTTATTTCAACTTGATAATGCAGTAAAGACAGTAACATTTTTACATACATTATGCTTGATTAATAATGAATAAACATTTTATCACCAGCATTTTCCAGCAGGTCCTTGGGGTCCCACTGGTCAGTGGTCAGTGGTTCTCAACATGTGGTTTGCGACCAAATAAGGGCTCGCCACTATAGTCTAGTTGGGAGCGAGGTCTGTCTTTGGTGGCCTTTCTCTACTGCGAGGCTACATGTGTTCACTGAGTTTGTATCTAGTCTAGGTATGGGACGATATGAACATTTCATGTCACGAATTATTGTCTCGATAATCAAAAATATGCTTAAAACTCTTAAAAAGGCACTTTTGTTAACGTGAACCCCGGCATCCATAGTCTGGGGTGGAACGTTTGCCAAAAACAGACGATCTACAAGCTCACGACGCGACGCGTCGTGAGCTTGTAGATCGGCTATTTTTGGCAAAGAGATTTATAGAGTAAAAAAAAGACTGTATCCAGTTTGTTCTTTACAGGTGCGTTATACCAACTCTAGAGGGTTTAAGTGGTACCGGATATGCAGCTTTGCAAAGGTGAATTGATCCCAGTGTGTGACGGAGGACAATTTCATCATAAATCAAAATCTCTGTAATACGATTATTGTGAGCGCTTTTTTATCACGATGATAACGATTATTGTACCATCCCTAATCTAGTCATGGCTTTCCTTAGTTTTGGGTCAGTGGCAGTGCTCTGGTATTCTTCCAATGTATATTATCTATTTAGGGCTTAATAGCATTCCATTGGGTCGTCTCTTTCGAGTGTGTCAGGTACAGTAGCTTTCTTTTTGTTTACTTATAATCTGGTTTAGACCAGTGGGTTGTCTGTCTGGTTGGCTGTGCTTGTGTTTGTGCACAGAGTCCCTGAACCAGCTGGCTAAGGGAGCGTCTCTGTAGCTGTTATCTATGCGAGAAGGCTTTGTTATGGAAGCATGTCTGGGTCGCATTCTTTTAGGTGCTTATACATTTTAAATGCTCTCTTCTTGGATGACGATGAGAGGGTATCGTCCTAATTCTGCCTCCGCATGCATTGTTTGTTGTTTTCCGTTGGGTGCGGAGGATGGATGAGTTCTGCGTGCAGATATATCACACACCTAACACTTGTCGATTTGGACATGCAAGTGAGAAACTCAGTGGGCAAGTTGAGGCACAGCTGTTTACAAAGCAGGGGGAAAAAATGTATTGATCCAGGCCCCATGTGTCTGAGTTTATGAAACACTAAAGCATAACATCAGTGAAAACAAAGATGTATTTATACCAAGCACTGGAGTTCTTCAACATAAGAGGCTGAAATGCAGGGCACAGTGTCAGTGGTCACTGTGCCATTGGCTACTGGAGCTGTGTGAAGAGGTGCTTATATTTTACTTTCGGATGCACGGTTAGGGCTGTCACGATTACAAATTTTAAGTTGACGATTAATTGTCACACAAATAATTGCGATTAACGATTTAATTGTGTGTTTGGCATTCAACATTGAAACGTGAAATGTGAATAAAAAAAACTATTTCCGTTTGCCTTTTAGGCTTCGTAATAACAAATTGCACAGGCCAGATATGACAAATAACTTAAATATATGAAGAAATTATTGACGAATGTAATGATTTTATACATTTGAAAATGCAACATGGAGACGATTATAGCGAGTATACAAAAATAATTGTGATCATCTCCAATTATTGCAATTAGACGATTATGTAATAATTTTGACAGGCCTACAGTATGCACAGTTTTGATTCTAGTGTAATATTACTCCTCGTATCAAAATCCATGTTTTAGATAATGTACCTATAATTAAAGCCACTAGACCATACCCGGTCGCCGCAGCGCATCCGTGGGGGGATATGCGCACATGATCTGGCAACCCGGGAGGCAGTTCGTCCCATAGCTGGGCAGACCCGTAGCCATGGCGACAGTGTTTGACACAAAAACGCTAATAAGAAGCTGAGATTTGATGAAATTGAAAAACGGGCTTCACAGTTAAGTTCAGATGGTAATGGTCAATGGCTGTGAGCAAAATCAGAGCAATTGGTCCAGCCAGTGAGGAGAACCGGGTGTCTTCACCACCACCACCACTACAAACGCACAGAGGTTACTAGAATTATAGTAGGATGACAATGAACTAATACAGCTATTTTATTTAGTTTAGCAGTCTCAGTCGGGGATGTGTGAACGGCACGTGTTTATTCAGTGTGAGCGCACGCACGTTTGTTCAGGGCGTGCATGTTTGATTGGTGAGTCGTAAAGGAGGGGGGTCGCGAGCCATACCCAAGTCTTTTTGAGGGGTCGCCAGCCAAAAAGGTTGAGAACCAATGGTCTAGGACTAGGTGACACGTTTGGAATTCTTAGGGACCATTTTAAACCTGGCGTCCCCTTTGGGGCTCATCATTATGAGTGAAAATGTTTAAAAGTTAACATTTATTTCTGAAGTCAAATGTTTCAATGACAATAATTTTGTGTGTGTGTGTGTGTGTGTGTGTGTGTGTGTGTGTGTGTGTGTGTGTGTGTGTGTGTGTGTGTGTGTGTGTGTGTGTGTGTGTGTGTGTGTGTGTGTGTGTGTGTGTGTGTGTGTGTGTGTGTGTGTGTGTGTGTGTGTGTGCGTGCGCACGCGCGCAGGACCTACGCGTTGAGGAGGGTGCGTGATGCGTTTCGGGCCAACAGCACGGTAAAGGACCCTAACACTGTCCACACACTGCTGCAGGAGGGACACAAGACCCTGGCCCTCATCCAGAGACAGGTACACACACACACACACACATACACTACACCAGGGGTCGGCAAGTACGTTTGGCCTCGGACCAATTATTTTTCGAAGCCATTAGAAAGTGGGCCAGAACAAAATCGGTGGCTAATTTAGGCAGCACGTTATATATGCAATAATGACTATCTTGCTATTAAAAAATATACATTTGGTGTCTGGTGTAACTACTGATAGAAAAATAACTGTGGAAACAAATGTTTAAAAATAACATTTTGACTTCCGGTAATGCAGGGTGAGGAGTAGACGCGTCCTCTCTCTGCTCCCCCGCTTCATAACTCTACCTAAACAGAAACCCCACTACCTTCCTCATAAATGGTATGGTTTGAATTAAAAAAGTTTGCGATTCAGTCTTGATATCAGAAAATGAACACTAGGGCTTCCGCACACGTCAAAAAAGATACTATTTCGATGAAAGCCGGTACCGCCGCCACTAAAGACATCAGCATGGAGGCCCTGACTAGCCTACTAGAAGACCACAGGACGGCTCTTTCGGCTGACTTTAAAACAAGCATCGCAACGCTTGAATCTAAAATTGACCTTATACACACCACTATAACTGATCATGGCCAGCGTATTACTTCATTAGAATCTAACGCGGATTTGGTCAGTGATCGTATAGTTTCCCTGGAGGCCGCATGCGCGGAGCTAGCGGCTAGCAACGCGAAGCTGCGTGCTAAAGCCTCGGATATCGAGTCGAGGGGTCGCCGCTGGAATGCACGTATAGTCGGTGTTAAAGAATCGGTTGAAAGTGGTACCAAGCCCACCACCTTTTTCTCCACCTTCCTGTTCGAACTTCTGGGGGACGAGGTTCTGTCTGAACCGCCCGAATTGGATTTAGCTCACAGATCGCTAAAGGCTAAACCGGGTGCTAACGAAAAGCCGAGGCATGTCGTCATTCGTTTCCACAACCTCCCGGTCAAGGAGAAAGTTATTCGGGAAGCACGCAAGCGGAGGAACCTGGAGTACGACGGTCAAAGAATCGCCATCCATGAAGATTATCCCCAGGATGTTGTGGAGCAGCGCGTCAAGTACCGTGATGTGATGGCTGAATTATACAAGCTTGGATGCCGGCCTGCTCTCCACTACCCGGCCAAGTTGATGATCGCTAACGAAAATGGCGGAGCTAAGGTCCAGTTGGCGTCCGTTGAAGAGGCTGAAAAGTACATCACATCTAAACGCAAGTAATCGCAAGTAATGGGTGCTTTGCTTATGACTTGATCTGTTCAGACTTGGATTTGATAACTGTATTTGGCCTGGCAGATGTATTGTTGGCTGCGTGGACTTGCTTAGCTGTTAGCTTGCTAGCCTAGCCGTTAGCTGGCGAGCTTAGCCGTGGAAGGCTGGTGGCTAGCTGCAGCTAGACACTGATTAACATTGCCGGGCTGAAGAGCGCTCTTTTTTCTTCTTTTTCATCTGGACAGTGTATTTTTGTGACGCTCAATCTGACTACTTTATCGCTTGATGTGGGACCGATTTTATTTCTACTTTTATTGCTCTTTTTTGGACATGGACATAATAGTCCGGACTGGCTGGGCTGATAGCTGGCTGGCTGGGGCTTTTGCCTGGTTAGCCGCGGCTCAGCTGGGACGGCGACACTGTTTTGATGTAACGCCTTTCTTTTTCTCCCTTTTTTTGACATCTGCTCATCTCCTCTCCCTACTTCCCCCTCCCTTTTATCCTTATTTTTTATTGTAAATTGTGTGTTATGCCGCAACTATATTGAGATAAAATATGCACTTTAGGTGTGTTTCATGGACATGGTAATTGTATTATTAGCCTGACTGTTGTATTGATACGTGAATTAACCCAGCTGTGACTGATTGACTAGCCTTGACGCTGTCTAATTTAGAATGAGATGGCGGGTCCGTTTTGTTTTAAATACATTATAGTTTCAATTTGATCTTTTTTGTTGCAATCTTAAATGTGTGTTGTTGTTTTTTTTTTTTTAATGAACAATTGCTTCTCTGGCCAAGTTAGTATTGTATACAGCAGATGACTTTCCTTATGATGTTCTCTCTTTGTGTGTTAATTTGTTGTGTACATCAGACTAATAATATCTTCTTTAGGAGTTTTTTGATTGCGTAGCTTACATAGCCTTGGGCAAATCATTTATTTAATTGACTACTATTACAGACGTTCCCCCCTCTGTTTTCCTTTTCTTTCTTTTTTTCTCCTTATTTGATGGCTTGCTTTTATTTGGAATACTATTAGGCTTGTTGGACCTGCTTTAATAATTTATGGTTTGCCCTTATGTGAAATTCCATGGGCCAATGTGCTTGTTTGTGATACAGAGGAGTTTTAGTCCAGTCTATTAGGACCTGCTTTATTGTAGTCTGGCTTTGTTTGTTCTTGTTTACATGTGTGTTGTATTTATGTTTATTACATTTTTTTATTTTTTATTTTCCCTCTTAATTAGTCCACTGGGTTAATGATGTTTACGACAACTTGAGCCAATTTGCTTTCTTATATGGGATTTTCTTTTGACTCTAGTTTTGGACCTCAATATAATGGTTGTAATGTGGCCTTGATGTAGTAGTTACCATAATGTCGGACCTCTGTAATTTAAGCACCTTTAATGTTAATTTGATCTTTGAAAGACCTTAAGAGATTGTAAGACGGCCAATTGTTTTTTGTAGGGGGGCGATTGGGGGGGGGGGTGGAAGGGGAAATTCAGGGCTATTTTATTTTACTTGGTTTTCAGGTCTTATTGTGAAGGTTTTGCTGTCACTGCTTTATAAATGCACCTTATTTGTGTTAAGATAGGTATTTTGGGTATATATATGTTGTTCCGAGCTCACTCTCCCTTAACTTTTACTATGCAGCCTAAAACTTTAAGTGACCCTAAGGTAACCATGTATTTTAGGGGAAACAAGTCTGAATGACATTTTCGTTTACATGGTTTTTCCAAATGGTTCTGTAAAGGCTTTTTGTAGCTTCTTTATATGTGTATCTCACCTCACTGTGGAGCCTAAACTTGAGTACCAAAAGGAAAAAAAAAAAAAAAAAAAAAAAAAAAAACTTTTTTTCATTTTTCTTAAAAAAAAAAAAAAAAAAAGAGTTATTTCTATTTTTTTACCTGCGCTTTCACTATAGGTTTATTTGGAGGTTATTTGATACTACCTTACAGGTGGAGTTTGTTCAAGATGGGATGTGTGTACTGTACTATGCCTGGTCTTTTGTTTTTCTAATGTGATATATTTTTTGTTACTACTGTTTGTGGGATGATGTTATAAAATTGATATTCAGATTATGCCAGAATTGAGGGTTGATAATTGCACTGAGTGGAAGGGAATGGTGAGATACATGTTTTCATTTTATTTATGTATATTTTTTGGATTGTATACCTTTTCTCACTCAGTGGTTTGTAGGGGGGTGGGTTATGGGGTTAGCATTTACTGTTTAAGATAGGGGAAACGGAAGTTAAGTAGGTAGGATTAGGACTGACTCATGTCAGGCAGTTTTGTATCCGGAGTGATACGCGTTTTTGGTGCTCCCTTTGGAACTAGGGTCCGTGTTCTCAGAGAACCGGGTTTGTGTTTTTCTTTTTGTGTGTTCTGGATGTGTGTGTATGTGTGGGCCCCTCCCCTCCTTCCTTCCTCTCCCTTCCCCTTTCTCTGCTCAGATGCCGGCATAACAAAAAAGGGTGACGTCGATGAGTGGTAGGAATCTCCGTTTCATTTCTTGGAACGTTAAAGGAATGAACGGTGTCCTTAAAGCTGGAAAGGTAATTTCACATTTGCAGCAGCTCAAGGGAGACGTATGCTTTTTACAAGAAACACATATGCGCACTGCAAGGGTGTCGCGTATTAAAAAACCGTGGATGGGCCACCTGTTCCACTCAAAATATTCTGAAAGCTCTAGAGGGGCCGCCATTATTATACATCGTGACGTTCCATTTGATTTGAACACCACTGTGTCAGATCCAAATGGACGATATATTATTGTCTCGGGCAAATTGCTAAACACCCCCGTGGTCCTGGCCTCAGTCTACGCTCCAACATGGGATGACGACAAATTTATTTCCAAATTTTTCTCTTCTATACCCAACCTTGATGAATATCAGATAATCATTGGAGGAGATTTTAACCTAATCCAAAACTTAGAGCTTGATAGGTCATCTACTAAACAAAATACTTTGTCAAAATCAGCCAAAATTCTGCAATATCACGCTGACCAACTTGGGCTATGTGACCCTTGGAGGTCTAAGTTTCCTACTCAAAAGGTGTTCTCATTCTTCTCGCAAGTTCATCATAGTTACTCAAGAATAGATTTTTTCTTACTTGACGACAAATTATTGCATAATACTTGTGAGTACCATAGCATAGTTATCTCCGATCATGCACCAACATCTCTAGAGATAACATTTCCACATGGCAGACCACCCTCTAGGTTTTGGAGATTCAGTCCACAGCTGTTGTCTGAACCTACATTTAAGGACTTCCTCGAGTCACAAATTACTTTTTACTTTCAAACCAATGACACTCCAGATATTGATAGTAACGTCTTATGGGAAGCCTTTAAGGCCTATCTCCGCGGACAAATTATCTCATTTGTTTCCCACTTTAGAAGATCGGAGCAATCCAAATTGACAACAATTTCATCCGACATTCGGAATCTGGACATCCAATATTCAGTCAATCCTTCGCCCACCTTGTACACACAGAGATTACAACTACAAGCTCAATACGACTTGTTATCAACCAGTAAGGTCGAGAGACAATTGTTACAGACTAGGCAGCGTTATTTTGAACAAGGAGATAAGGCGGGCAAATTACTTGCATACCAGGCAAGAGCGGCCAGTGCCTCCAGACTGATCCCTAGATTAAAATCATCTGCGGGGGAGGTTAGGACAGACCCAGGGGAAATTAGTTCGATTTTTTTCTGCCTTTTATGCAAATTTGTATTCCTCCGAGACCTGTCCACAGGACTGGGAGGGGCTTAATCCCTTAGAAGATTTAGAATACCCAAAATTGGATGAGGACTCTGCCACTAACCTTGGAGCGCCTTTAACAGTTTTGGAAGTATCGGAGGCAATCAAGTCCCTACAAAGTGGTAAATCACCTGGGCCCGATGGCTATAGCACAGAGTTCTTTAAAACATTTTGCGACGTTTTGGCCCCAATTTTGGTACGGGTATTTAATGACGCCTTTTCAAAGGGAGAGTTACCCCCTTCTCTATCGGAAGCATCAATTACATTGCTGCTGAAAAAGGATAAAGACCCACTTTTATGCAGTAGTTACAGACCCATATCTCTTTTAAACGTTGATTTCAAGATAATGTCTAAAGTCCTGTCTACGCGTCTCCAGAGAGTCATTCCCGACCTGATTCATTCGGACCAGACTGGCTTTATGCCTGGAAGGCACTCGTCCTCCAACACGAGGAGGCTGTTTAATATCATTTACTCTCCTACCACTAGGGTTCCCGAATTAGTGCTTTCTCTAGATGCGGAAAAAGCCTTCGATAGGGTGGAGTGGAGATACCTGTTTTATATCCTCGACAAATTTGGTTTCGGCCCTAACTTCATTTCATGGATTAAGCTTTTATATACTTCCCCGGTAGCTTCGGTCAATGTTAACGGAGTGAAATCTGGCCAGTTCTCCCTCTCCCGTGGAAATAGACAGGGTTGTCCTTTATCACCATCGCTGTTTGCGCTCGCAGTCGAGCCTCTGGCAATTTGGCTCCGTAAGGAAGAGAGGTTTCAAGGTATTACCCGTTTTGGCTCTACTCACAAGCTTTCCTTATATGCAGATGACCTTCTGTTGTATATTTCTAATCCGTCATCCTCTGTTCCTGTAATTTTACACATCCTAGAGCAATTCAAGAAACTCTCTGGTTACAAACTTAACCTCCAGAAGAGTGAATATTTCCCTGTTAACGCTCTGGCCGACAAGCTACCTCAAACTCTTTTTCCCTTTAAAAAGGCTACGGAGGGATTTAAATACCTGGGAATATTCGTTACTAAAACTTTCATAGAGCTATTCGCAAAGAACATCAGCCCCCTGGTGGAACGTTTTAAGTCTGACTTGGATAGATGGTCTACCTTGCCCCTCTCATTACTAGGACGTGTAAACTTGATAAAGATGGTGGTGTTGCCCCGTTTTTTGTATCCTTTTCAACATATTCCGATTTTCATCAGCAAATCTTTTTTTTCCACTCTCGATCGGCTCATTAACTCATTTTTATGGTGTAAAAAAAAGGCTCGAATCAGAGGCAAGGTCCTTCAACTCCCAAAAACCGAGGGTGGTTTAGCGCTCCCCAATCTTCGTCAGTATTATTGGGCATCTAACATACATAAAATAACTTTCTGGAATACTAATTCGATTTTTGCAGTACAACCCCAATGGGCCAGCATGGAGGGAGCTTCCTCGAATCTCTCTTTATGGTCGGTGGTCTGCTCTCAACTACCCCTCCCGGTTAAACAAGTGTCCAAAAATCCTATCGTAGTTAATACATTAAAGATTTGGAACCAGTTTAGGAGGCAATTTGGTCTACATAGGTCCTCAAATCTAGCACCCGTATACAGGAATCACCATTTCCTTCCATCGTGTACTGACCCTGTATTTCGGATTTGGGCAGATAAGGGTCTGCGATCCATTAAAGACCTTTATACTGACAATATCTTTTCCTCATTTGCAGCCCTGTCTGCTGAATTCGACCTCCCTAAATCTCACATGTTTCGCTTTTTTCAAATCAGGCATTTTGTGAAGAGTCAGAACCCTCAGTTCCCGAACCGGCCACCTGATTCGGTGATAGACTCCTTTTTATCCCTTAGAGCGGGTGACAGGAAGCTTACTTCAATTATATATGACACAATCTTTACAGTTAATCCGACTCATTTGGATTCCCTGAGGGCCACCTGGGACCAGGACCTCGGTATCACCTTGTCCGATAATCAGTGGGACCATGCTTTAGACCTGGTACATACCTCTTCTATTTGTGCAAGACACAAACTATTACAGTGCAAGATATTACACAGAGTCCATTATACCAATGCAAAGCTGGCCAGAATATACCCTGAGAGATCCGATGCTTGTAATAGGTGTAAACAATCGCCAGCAGATTACATGCACACGTTTTGGTCCTGCCCTAAATTGTCAACATTTTGGTCAGAAGTGTTTAACACCCTTGGGGTGGTGCTGGGTGAACCAATTGATCCGGATCCCCTCACTGCTCTTCTTGGAACCACAGTAATGCCTGTTGTGCGCAATTCGGCACGCCGAGTTATTGCTTTCACGACCTTACTCGCTAGGAGGCTTATTCTCCTTAAATGGATACACCCTTCCCCTCCTACACACAACAGATGGATTCATGAAATTCTGTACTGTCTTAAACTTGAGAGGATCAGGTTCTCCCTTAACGGCTCTTTGAAGATGTTTCACAAAATTTGGCAACCCGTTCTAGACCACATTGACACCCTAACTATGGTGGAAGAACCCGCAAATGAGTGTCTCCTTTGAAGGAGAGACTAGAGCAAATTCAAACTCTCCCTCTTTAACGTTTCTCGAAAATAATTAAAAAAAAAAATAAAAAAAATTAGTAACTCTTACCAGACCTCATCGGCATCCATACTACGAAAATAATCAGCGCTCTGTGCAGAGAAACCCCCCCTCCCCCTTCCTCTCCCCCCCTCCTCTCCTTCCCCTCCCTGGTATGATTGAGTGTCTTAATTATTGTCTGTCTTGTCTGTTTATTTTTTAATTTCTTATTATTTTCATGACCCCTATTATGTATGCTAATTACTGTACTAATTTTATTGTTTGTTGTACTGTGCTTTGTTTGTTTGTTTGTAGTTTTTTGTCAAAAAATTCAGACCTCTTTGTTTAACCGCCTAAAACTGATGTATTTTATCCTGTCTGAGAAAAACAATAAAGAGATTTGTAAAAAAAATAAAATAAAAAAAAATAACATTTTATCTGGAGACAGACAGTCGTACTCTTTTTTGGAACAAGAGCTCTTTCATGTTTCAAGGTCTCCAAGGACAGAGAGAGAAACAATGTATTGTGTAAGTCATGTGAAACACAGTTTTGGTTAGTTTTTTGTTTTACGTAATACGTTTTTCATCCAAAAGTCCTTAACCGATTCAATCCGGGAACGCATCTGTGTCATCTTCAGATATCTTTGGCTATTCAAAAATAGCAGATCTACAAGCTCATAGCGTGTCACCGAGTGCAGCGCTATGAGCTTGTAGATCTGCTAAAAAAAAAATTATGTGAAAAATTGTGCAAATCTTTGAATATATAAATATTTTTAAAACAAACATTTGTAACTCAAATCTTTGCTCCTTGGTGTCCCTGTAACAAAATATTTTACAAATGCTTGCTTTAAAAAATAAATATATATTATTCAAAGATTTGCGCACATGTTCATGATATAAAAATAATAGCGGATATACAAGCTCATAGCGCGGCACTCTGTGCCGCGCTATGAGCTTGTATATCTGCTATTTTTGAATAGCCAAAGAAATCTTAAAATGACACAGATGCCTTCCTGGATCGAATGGGTTAAGGGAAAGTGGACTGTGAAAACATAACGTTCAAAGAATGGAAATAGAACTACCCTATGTGTTCATCGCCCTACCCGGTTTCATCAATGCAACGCCTTTGCTGTCCTACCATCCTACCTACTGTATGTCGGACTGTCCGTCAGATATTATCTTTTTTTTTCCAATGATCCAATGGTCCTATGGGACTTCGGAAGCCGACGATGATTTTTTTTTTTTACTTTTATGGGACATGACGAGACACAGACAGGACTGAAATTGACCAAGAACAACAAAGAACAAAAACAAAACAAAACAAAATCTAAAACAGACAAAAAGAAGAAAGTAGATTAAAAAATAACCAAGATACAATGGGGCGGAGTTAACGTCAGAGTATCTGAGGTGCTCACCTCAGAGAATGAGTATTTCTTTAGGATCAGTCTGGGTCAAGGGATGTGAGGGTGTTTATGAATGTGATTAGCGGTTTTGGCAAATTGGCAATTGAGCCTCTTAGAGAGTACTTTACCTTTTCCGATGATAGAAATGACATTAAAAGTCCTTGAGCCGGGAGGTGGTGGATGATGGTCCGTCAGATATTATCACTGGCGGGCCAATTCTGGCCCACGGGCCGCCCGTTGCCTACCATTACTTTACACTCTACACACACACACACTCTCATTACTGTGGTATCACAGTGCTAATTACCCAGCTGTTTGGTCACTTTGTTCCCATCATGCACCACTCTCCTGTCAGCCAATCCCACGAGAGCGTAAGCAGGATGTTGTCTGTCTCTCTCTCGCGCTCTCCCGTACCATTCTCTCTCTTTTCTAATCTTCTCCATTCCTCCATCCGTCTGTCCATCATTTCTTTCAATCGCTCATTGGAGCCAAAAGTGTGTTGAACTTCAGTGTGCGTGTGCGTGTGCTTGTGTGTGTGTGTGTGTGTACCATATGTCCCCAGACATTACTGTGAAGACAATTTTTCTTTTTACTGTTAGACAAATATTAGATTTAGTCTTCATTTATACTTAGTTGTGTGATGCTGTCGCACAGTCAAAATAGCCGATCTACAAGCTTGTGGATCGGCCATATAGGGTGCATAACACGGCACTTAAACCGTGTGTGTGTGTGTCACGCGCGTGCAAGCTTGCGTGCGTCCCTGCCTCATATGCCCTCACATCCTCATCTCTGATTTTATTTCAGTTCTTTCCTCTGCCCTTAATAGTGTTTTTTTATTGAGCCTGGGGGTGAGTGTGTGTGTGTGTGTGTTGTGTGTGTGTGTGTGTGTGTGTGTGTGTGTGTGTGTGTGTGTGTGTGTGTGTGTGTGTGTGTGTGTGTGTGTGTGTGTGTGTGTGTGTGTGTGTGTGTGTGTGTGTGTGTGTGTGTGTGTGTGTGTGTGTTTGAATTAGTTAGGGAGTAAAGATGATGGATTGTAGCTGCAGAGAGGAAGGTACTGTATACTGTTTAATGAGAGAGAGAGAGAGAGAGAGAGAGAGACAGATGAGTGGGCCGCCAACACTTTCAGAGATTTCCGAGTGGGCCCTGTTCCAGAACAAGGTTGGGGAACCTCTGTTGTGCTTTTCTTTCTCTGCTGCTTAACTCATTCAAGACCTGAAGCCGATTCTACAGTTTTCTGAAAAAAACCTATGTTTCTATATCAGTGGTGCTCAAACTTGTTCATGCCAAGGACCCCCAAAACGATATGTATTTGGCCGTGGACCCCCATCTCAAATTGTTTTGTTCCAGGGACCCCCGAGAAGCAAAGATTTGAGTTAAAATGTTCGCTTTAAACAATATATATTCAAAGATTTGCACACATTTTCACAATTTTTCAAAAATAGCAGATCTACAAGCTCGTAGCGCGGCACTCGGTGCCGCGCTATGAGCTTGTAGATCTGCTATTTTTGAATAGCCAAAGTGTAAAATAATGCTTTTTTAGCTCAAATGAAAAAGTGACACAGATGCGTTCCAGGTCTTAATGGGTTAACCACTTCAACCCTATACATATGTTGAGCGGAGTCCCTCAGGGCTCTATGCTAGGGTGTTTTCTGTTTTCACTCACACACCAGGGTGTCCCGTTAGCCGGTATTTAACCGGCCGTTGACTGATAAAAATGTTTAATTGGCCGTTAATTATAAACATCACCGGGCAATGTGGCCGATTGGGAAAATGCTGCTGTTAGGCTATTTGTATCATTTAAGCCTAGTATTAATATTATTATTTGGATAAAGTAACACAACATTGCATGATGCAATCATAGACCTTAAACAAATATAGACATCGTCACGTGGCACGCCCCTCCTACAGCATACCCTACTTTATCCATCATATTAACTTCTCCAAGCAATAGGATTTACACGTTAGAACACATACTAACTAACACACATAGAAGCACATGTGTATTATACATGTGCCAACACACAGACATCAGGTTATCTTATCGGTTTTCGTCATGGTGGAGTAGTAGATGGATATTGTTTAGGTCCATGGTTCTCAAAGTGGGGTCCGGGGACCCCCAGGGGTCCTTGAGTGGGTTCCAGGGGGTACCCAGATAAATGGTGGATAGTTAGGAACCAAGTGGAACCTTATGTTGCTGTAACTCTGACAGTGTACAAATGGAACCAAATGGACCCTTACGGGTCCATTTGGTTCCATTTGTACACGCTCAGACTTATGGTGGTCCGTGGTCTAATGCAGGGGTTCTCAAAGTGGGGTCCGGGGACCACCAGGGCCCTATATACATCAGCTATTTAAAAAACATCTTGACATTCTTTGAAAATGTTTTAATATGTTTTACATTTTTAACACCACAAATCTTGTATGGGGTCCTTGGCACAAAATCTTTTCAGATGGGGGTCCGCGGCCAAATTCACATTCATTTAGGGGTACTTGACTTGGAAAAGTTTGAGAACACTGATTTAGGTAACTATACTTTAAAAACAGGAACAGATTGCATCCGTGATAAAGTAAAGAAGCACAGCGCTAACGTAACGAGGTGTAATTATCAGTTGGGTGTACGTATATCTGCAAACACGCATGTGACGTTAATTATGATATGGCCGATTCATTTATTCTTTTGTCGGTCAAGGTGGCCGGTACAAAAATTGCCTAGTGGAAACCCTGCACCACACTAAATATCTTCGCTGAGAAACGCGCCGCACCGTGACGACCTGTGAGCTTATAGATCAGCTATTTTCCGAGAAGGTTTTCCCGGAATACGGATGCTGGTGTTAAAGTGGTTAACCACTTAAACCCCAGCTGAAAATAAGCCCGATCGACGAGCTGTTTTTCAGCGAAAGCTTTCCCCACAATAACAGAAAACAGAAAGTATTGAGCCCTGAGGGACTCATGTCAACCATATAGGGTTAAAGTGGTTAAAAACATGTCAGGTTAATGTGAGTCATATTCCACATAGCTGCTACAGGGGAGCAGAAGTTATCTAATAAAGTTTGCTGTGAATTCCCTCTGAGCCTCTGGCTGCACATAAATACAACTATAATGTTGGCTTTTATATGAAGGAAACTGTTTACCTGCCACAAGCAATAATAACACATGAAAATAATAATACTGTGTAGTTGTGTTAATGTGTGTGGATGTTGTGTGTTTGTGTGCATGTTATTGTTTAGTTATTGTGTGTATGTTGGCGTGTTATGTGTTTGTGAGTGTTACTGTGTGGATGTGTGTATGCTATTGTGCGTTTGAGGGTTTATTTGCAGTATTTCTTATCAGAATGTACAGTATATAATTTTAGATGTGTTCTTTTGAGATGGGACATTGGTATCTCTCTCCAGAATTCAGGAATTCCTCTCTCTACCTCTCTCTCTCTCTGTCTGTCTCTCTGTCTGTCTCTCTGTCTGTCTCTCTGTCTCTCTGTCTCTCTGTCTGTCTGTCTGTCTCTCTGTCTCTCTGTCTGTCTGTCTCTGTCTCTCCAGGTGATGCAATTGATTGACTGAGAAAGGCAATTTGAGGGCAAACACAGAGAGAGAGAGTCGATATATCTGTTAATAATACAACTTCAAGAAAAGAACAATACAATTTTGGATGCACTCCACTTTGAACACTGCAAACCCACCAGCTCAACCCTGTACAGACACTACAGGTGAAAAGTAGCAGTAAAAGTAGCAATACCACAATTTAGAAATACTCTGTTACAAGTGAAAGGCATGTGTTCAAAATGTTACGTGAGTAAAAGTACAAAAGTATTGGCATCAAAATATACTTAAAGGACCAAAGTACTAAAATGTTTGAAAATAGACGATCTACAAGCTCACAATGTGTCGCGATGTGATGCGTTGTGCGCTTGTAGATCTGCTATTTTCAAATAGCCTATGGTATAAAATAGGGCTAAAGCGGTGTGTTTTATAATATAATAATTTATACCTGCAAAGTAACTACCAGTAGTAACTAAAGTTTTCAAATAATTGTAGTGGAGTAAAAGTGCAATATTTTTTCCTCTTAGATGTAGAAGTATTGAAAATTGGAAATACTCCAGTAAAGTAAAAGTACCTCAAAAGTTTACTTAAGTACAGTACTTGAGTAAATGTACTTAGTTACCCCACTGCTAACTAAATAACACCTAACATTGTTTCATCTCAGTCCAACTAACCAAAACTACCGTAGTTCCATTAGACCAGCATGGCTTTAAAACCATCAATCAGATTGAACCAAACGGACCCATCTGGGACATCTCAACACTTAAACCAAAGCACTAAACAAACCTCATTACCATCTGGGCCCTGAAAAACAAGGAATATCAGCCACAGTCGGGTGGAAACCTTGTATGTCAAAAAACTACTTCATAATGACAAAAATAACCTGTATGTGGTCCAAAGGATCCAATGTAGTTATAGTATCATTTAGTAACCAGTTCTTGTTAATATAGTAACCAGTTCTTGTTACACTTTGGCTATTCAAAAATAGCAGATCTACAAGCTCGTAGCGCGGCACCGAGTGCCGCGCTACGAGCTTGTAGATCTGCTATTTTTGAAAAATCGTGAAAAATTGTGTGTAAATCTTTGAATATATATTGTTTTAAAGCGAACATTTTTAACTCAAATCTTTGCTTCTGGGGGGTCCCTGGAACAAGATGGGGGTCCGCGAACAAACACATATCATTTTGGGGGTAATGAATATACTTTTCATTGGTTCAATATTTATTTAAAAAAAAAAAACCTTAACCACGTTCACTTACACTTTAAAATGTTTCAAAAAATGTTGTTACTTTTGTGTGACATTGTAGTATGATGACGTTTTTGAAAAAAACATACAAAAACTTAAAAATAGAGATACAAGGTTTCTGGGCGACGGCATTAGCATAATGTCTCCTTTGTCAGGGATATAGTGCACAGAGTAAAGGCCCAGCAGCACCCCCTTGTGGATGCTCCATTATAGACATACGTGTGTGTGTGTGTGTGTGTGTGTGTGCGCCTGTGTGCGTGTCCATTAGTTTGAAGTGAACTGTGATTTTATTGGCCATTATGTAAAGGTATCTCTCTCCCCTCCCCTCAGCAATGTCTATTGATTTTCTCCTTGACTCCTTGAAATCATCTCGTCTCATTTTCCATGGCCTCAGAGCGTGTGTGTGTGTGTGTGTGTGTGTGTGTGTGTGTGTGTGTGTGTGTGTGTGTGTGTGTGTGTGTGTGTGTGTGTGTGTGTGTGTGTGTGTGTGTGTGTGTGTGTGTGTGTGTGTGTGTGTGTGTGTGTTAGGGGTGTGCCGATATATCGTCCCGCGATATATCGCGATACGTTTTCGCGACGATATGTATCGTTTTGGAAAAAAAAAATATCGTTTTTGAAAACATTTTTTTTTTTTTTTTTTTTTTTTTTACAGTCATAATAATCAGGCATGCAAACGGCCCCGAAGTGAAAAGAGTGACAACATGTTTTTTTTTCGGGTCAGGTGTCATACTATTTGGATTCAAAACGGCTATTGTAGCTGAAAAGGTACAAGTTTGCATGTCTGAATAATGCAAAAACAGAATTATTTGTTTGCATTTTCTTTTTTTCTCCTCCATATATTTTCATAATAAAAAAAGTGCGTATCGTATCGTATCGAAATCGTATCGAAGTTGTGAGCCAAATATCGTATCGTATCGTTTCGTGAAATTAGTGTATCGGCACACCCCTAGTGTGTGTGTGTGTGTGTGTGTGTGTGTGTGTGTGTGTTTGTGTGCGCACACGCATGAGTGTTGGGTAAGAGTTTAGTTTAGAGGCCAGTGTAGTGCCTAACACAAATGTATGGATTTAGATGGAAATGTAATAAAATGAAAATAAGAGGCCAATCTGTCTGCGTGACCGGAGCAGAGCAGCACAATGAACTACAACTCCACCCTGATGCCACAATGTTTGGGTCTGATGCCAATCCCAATTTTTTTTTAAACCCAATTAAGACCTGAGGCGATTCTTAAAAATGTTTTCTAAATCCTAACAGTTTTTTGAAAAAAATCTGGAAAATATTTTTTCAATACTTTTCAAAAATAGCAGATATACAAGCTCATAGCGCGGCACCGATGGCACTCGGTGCCGCGCTATGAGCTTGTATACAGCCCACAGCTGGGCAGCCGTGACCATGGCGACATTCTTTGACACAAAAACGCTTATAAACAGCTGAGATTTGGTGAAATTGAAAAACGGGCTTTGCTGTTCCGTGCACATGCTAATGGTCAATGGCTGTGTGCGAAATTCAGATCAATTGCTCACAGCCACTGAGGAGAACCGGGCAGAACAGGCCTCACCACCACCTCACCACTACAGAGCTTTGTAGAATTATAGTAGGATTATAGTAGGATTTGGCCGCTGACCCCCATCTCAAAATATTTTGTTCCAGGGACCCCCAAAAGCAAAAAAAAATCACGTAAAGAAATAAATAGCAGATCTACAAGCTCGAGTGCCGAATGGGTTAATATACAGGGGAAAAATATGGAGATACAAGGTTTCTCCCCCTCGACAGCAACGATATTATGCTGGGTATTTATTCGGTATGTATTTTCACGTGGGCCCTGATCCAGAAAGGATTGGGGGAAACTGCTGTGTGTGTGTGTGTGTGTGTGTGTGTGTGTGTGTGTGTGTGTGTGTGTGTGTGTGTGTGTGTGTGTGTGTGTGTGTGTGTGTGTGTGTGTGTGTGTGTGTGTGTGTGTGTGTGTGTGTGTGTGTGTGTGTGTGTGTGTGTGTGTGTGTGTGTGTGTGTGTAGACACATCGCCACACCCAGGCAGTCAGGCTGCACACAGTACTAGTGCAGCTTCACTATAGTGAACACAGCACAGTACAGAGAGTATAGTGCGGCTTCATTCATAAAACGTGGGCTTTCATTAATATTTCATGGTTTAGGAAGGAAAAAACTAACTCTCTCTCTGCTGAGCCCAGAGGCTGGGTGTGGAGCTCACTGTTTAACCCGTTAAATCCGGGAACGCATCTGTGTCATTTTGAAGATTTCTTTGGCTATTTAAAAAATGGCAGATCTACAAGCTCATCAGTGCCGCGCTATGAGCTTGTAGATCTGCTAAAAAAAATGAAAAATCGTGAAAAATGTGTGCAAATATATATTTTTTAAGCGAACATTTTAAACTAAAATCTTTGCTTTTGGGGGTCCCTGGAACTAAATATTTTGGGATGATGGTCCGCGGCCAAATACATATAATTTTGGGTGGTCCTTGACATAAAAAAGTTTAAGAAGCACTGATATTATACCAACATAAGTATATATATTTTTTTAAACTGTTTTTCAGAAGATTCAGAAGACATTTGTAGAACCCCCAGAAGCAAAGATTTGAGTTACAAATGTTCGCTTTAAAAAATACAAATATTCAAAGATTTGCACACATTTTCAGGATTTTTCAAAAAATAGCCCAAAGTATGAAATAATGGTTATATAGCTCAAATCAAAAAATGACACAGTATGCGTTTCCCGGATTGAATGTGTTAAATAAAACCAGCGAATAATATAACGGTGATAAAACCCTCCACACAGATGGAGGTCTTAGAAATGCACACGTCCACAGATGGACACTATGGAATGAAAGAAGCAGGAGTCCCCTCCATGCATATCAATTAGCACCAGGCTTCCATTTGTAAATAAAAAAAAACAAGAGGCTGGGGGACATTTATATGATATATGGCCGCGAACCCCCCATCTGAAAATATTGTGTGCCAGGGACTTGGGGTTGGAAGATTTGGGGTTAGAATTCTAAATTATTAGTATTTTTTCGTGACGCACTGCAAGCTTGTATATCTGCTATTTTTCAATAGCCAACATATAAATGTATAAAGTGGTTAAAATAATTGTGACGCTATATTAACTACTTTTGCTTGGGACCCCCTGGAACCGCCCCAAGGACCCCTGGGGGTCTCCAGACCCCACTTTGAAAACCAATGCTTTAGCCTATAATATATTGTGCGAGTGCGACACATAGCGAAAATAGCTGATCTACAAGCTTACAACTTGTCTCATTGCGGTGGGTGGTGAGCTAATAGATCGCCTATTTTCGGAAAGTTTTGACTATTCCGGATTAATTATTAATAATCTTAAATCTGCAAAGTAACTGGTAACTAAAGCTGTCAAGTAATTGTAGTGGAAGTACATTTGTCTCTGAGATGTAGTGGATTAGAAGTATATGAAGGATCATAAAATGGAAATAACTCAGGTAAAGTAAAACTACTGTACCTTGAAATTGTACTTAAGTACAGTGCTTGAGTAAACGTACTTAGTTATACTTTCCATCACTGCCTATGGCGACAGAAATGCCAGACAGTGACATCTCATAGACTGACATTATAAATGACATTTCATGTCCTACAAATCTGTCCTTTTTTATGCTTTGGTGGCTAAAAATGTAGCTTAAGTCAGCCGCCCAAAGGTCCCCCCTGCAGGAAAACCCTGATCTCTTTAAAGGGTATATAGGTAACATTTTATACGAAGATGAATAATAAATCAAATGATCCATTCACAGAGCCTTTAAAGGTGTGTGGAATAAAAGCATTGCCCCCACAGGTTGTAGAGCGGCTATTTGTCGGCTATTTCCAGCTATAATATTCACTGCCATTCTAAAATGTTGCGTGTTAACAGCATGTTTTGCTAACGTGCACTGCAATATTAGATATGACGTAATGCCACCGTTAACCGCGCGCACGCACACACGTGCACCTGCACACACACACACACACACACACACACACACACACACACACACACACACACACACTGGCATCATGACACACACAACCACAGGCTGACACACACATAAGGGGTTACTGCGGCAACCATGACACCAAGAGTGCGTGTGCGTGTGCGTGTGTGTGTGGTGATGTCATCTGGAACACTTTCACAGGCTTTAGGGGGCAAATCCCCACATCTACACACACACACACACATAGTGAGGTGCGGGAGTTAACTCTTTAGTGATCACAGTGTGGGGAAAAATACAGCCCTCTTGTTGCTAAGCAACCAATTAAATGGGAAGGCACTCGGTTCACATGCACATTGACCTCATTTTATTCATATATTTATGTATTGCCAAATTCAGGATTATATTCTTATATGTGTGAGTGAAAACATCATTCCAGTGTTCTCCGAGGGCATCTCTCACTCAAAAAACAGCAGAGTTTGAATTACTAGCTTCCCCCTCTGCGCGCGACATGTCCGGAGGCAACTGAATGCACCACGTCCAATGGTTTTTACTAGAGATGTTCAGATACCATTTGTTCCTTTCCGATCCGATTCTGATACGTATGCCACCATTGTACAACGAAGTATAATACAGAGTTCGGGGTTACTCAGACGTAGCCTGGGACCAGACGAATCTGCCAGTGCAAAAAAAAAATTGCCCTCTGCGATTTGGGTCTGGCACCGCTCCATTTCCTGCTCCCGAAGTCTGGGGTGACCAATCAGGGCCCAGTATTCAAATATGTAATTGGTAGTTGGTTGTAGGTCTAACCAATTGCGTCCAGAGCCATTGTTTTGATCCCGCCCCTTGGGGGAAAAAAACTTCCTCATAGAAGCACCAGACTCCTATCCACGAAGTGATATAGTCTGGCTATGCGAGGCTAAATCAGAATCAGATACAATCTATTTAGTCAATTATACAAAATCTATTAGAATTTCTTTGTGTGGATGGATGGATGGATGGAAAGTTTAAAACCCTGATTCTGATTAATCGATGAACCTAAGTTACCAAGAGGGAAGTCTGGTGTCGGTTCTAAATATTGGTTTAGATATTATTTTCGGTTAATCGCCCTGCCCTGTCATGAAGGTTGTTTCTAACGTCATTGTTCACTTCTAATACCAGAAGAAAACCACGGGATCAATACATTATCAATACAAGAGCTTATTATCAATATGCAGGGCTAGACTGGGACATACATTTGGCCCTGACTTTTGACCCAGACCTGCCCACCACACCCGGCGCACAGATGCTCTACCGCCCCACTCCGCCAAGGCACATACAAACGCACATGCCCTTAATACCACCACTTTTACTGAAGCCTTGAGTAAAATAAATGATAACGACACCAATATGTGACGAATACAAGACCGCATTGTCAATGCCGTATATTATCAATGGGCCACAATGGAAACGAGCCCCTTGGTCTTTTTGTATCCTTTTTGCATAACCTTTGACTGTACTACCAGTACTGTTGACAATCATGTTAATAAAGTATTCAATCAATCCATCAATACAAGACCTCATCAATACATCATCAATACAAGACCACTTTATCAGTTCAAGAGCACACACAGTCACACACCACCGACAGTGACAGAAAGAGGGCACACGCCTGTTTCTGTCACTGATTTCAGTGTGTGACAGTTATGTATGTGTATATAACAATGCACACTAGGCCTGTCGAAAAGGGTCCAAAATGACATTAGAATATGCCTTTACGTGGGTTCGATCCATTTGAACGTATATAATATTTGTTATGAAATATTTTATGCAGTAAAACTGAAAAAAAACACAGATGTCTCTTTCTTTCACTTCTTCCTTTCTCTCCGTGAGCAGGCTGTGGTTGGTGCTGAGAATCTTGCGCTCTCTTGCAAGATCAAATGAATGATTCATACTTACATCTTATTCTATAGCCTCATTTTAATACGCTTAGGTAATGCGATGGCTTAGATACAAGCCCAGACGTGTCCTGGAGAACAATCTCTACACTCGACATGAAACGGGAAATTATAATCAAACTAATTATTCCTATCAGATTCAACGTTTTAATTTATTTATATCAAATTAAGGTACCTGACAAAGAGGACGTTTTCTCATGAGGGACAATACAAACATAGTTTTTACATCGCTTTTTCGGTCTGGTTGTAAACGGTCTATCATCATTACCAAATGGATCGCCCATTTCAGCATAATCATTTTGAGTCAATGAAAGTGATATTGTGTGATTCAACATGTGTACATACATGCAGTACAGCACTGCTTTCTACCGACGTATCGAGTGAGTCGGGTTGTGTGTATGTGTGGTGTTGAGTCTGCCCGTGTGTAACCTTTGCGTCCACACAGAGGAAGCCGGATCACAGTGGTCAGAAAACCGGGCGGTTTTCATTCTCGAACTGACCACTGTGATCCGGTTTAGGCCACGCCTATTCTACAAAGTGGTTTCCGGTTGATCGATTAATTGGCACTTTATTTATTCTCGAAAAGGGCGTTGAGGTTTACCCTCATTTGCAATTCTGTCGAGATTACACACACACAAAAATCTACAATTAAGACGCATAGAGATACGTATAAAACACAGAAACAACAAAATAAGACCAAAACAGAAAACTAGTATCCTAAGTTAAAAACAGTTACATAGTGAGGTAGGGAGATATGAGGTTATTAATTTGTCCATAGGATATTGGGGCATTCATTTTTAACACAAGTTGTAGATTGTTCCATGAAACTGGAGCATCATAGCAGAAAGCAGATTTTCCCAGTTCAGACTGAACATGTGGAACATTAAGTGTAAGCCAGTCGTTGGAGTGGGTCTGGTAAGTGCTGTTATTCCATTCTAACAGCAGTGTGATATATGGCGGTAACTTCCCATCAATAGCCTTAAAAATAAACTGGTACCAGTGCTTATTTCTCCTCTCTAAGAGGGAAGACCAACCTACTTTGTCATAGAGGATACAGTGGTGAGTGCCGTAGCTTTCACCAGTAATAAATCTAAGTGCTGAGTGATAAACTGTATCTAGAGACAAAAGAGTGGTAGAGGCAGCATTTCTATAAATGACATTACCATGATAGTCCAAGACTGACATAAAGACTGCTTCACAATCCTTTTCCTGCAGATTATTGGGAAGCTAGATTTGTTTCTGTAAAGAAATCACATTTTCTGTCTTAGTTTGGTGGTGAGATCAGCTATGTGATATTTAAATGATTAAACTTTTCATCGAGCCAAATACCGAGATATTTATATTGGTAACTCAATCAATAGAGTTAATAGTTTTTTTTAATGTGAACAGTTATAGTGTGTTTTTGGCTCTCGAAAATATAATTAATTTTGTTTTGCTGGGGTTCCGAACCAGTTTAAGTGAGTGCTTCTTGCAGGGTGTCAAAGGATTGTTGGTGTTTTTCCATTGCTAGTTGAACAGAGTCAGCTGTAAATAATTGCGTCATCGGCATGCAAATGTGCTAGGCAGTCTTTTAATTTGGAGTTATTTATGTAGATGGTGAAGAGAACTGGACCCAATACGGAACCTTGTGGCACTCATTTGGTTACCGGCAGTCACTACGAGTTGGAATAAAACATGGACGTACAGTACCAAAGGAAGTATTTCAAGAACTACTTGAAGAAACTTGTTGGATTCATCAAATTACTGATTGAATCTGGTCGAGGGCGGAGCACAATCTTGGTGTCCACCAATGGTTTCTTCCCGCCTGATGACGTGAAGTTATGTCCGCTCTGGACCGGATCAGAAAACTGCAAAACGAGGCGCTCGTGGTGGCGCAGTGGTAAAGTCCCTGCCCACCACCACGGAGGTGTTTGCCACGGCGTCCCGTGGCAAACACAGCCGATCTACAAGCCCACAACGCATTGCGTCCGCGATGCGTTGTGGGCTTATAGATGGGCTCACGTATACGACAAAGTATAACTTAAAGCTGCTTGCAGACTGATACAATCTCACCAGACCAACTGCTGTGTCCGGTTACAGGAGCCTCAGTAGAGGCTATTCCTGTTTTGTTTTTTTCAAAAATGCGTTAATAGCTCTAAAGCACACCTACACACATGCATTTACACACATACAGTACAGCACACACTTGCTGCTGCGCTTCTTTGTGCTGTACACACTCTCTTTCTCTCTCTTTCTCTTTATTTTTCTCTCTTTCTCTCTCTCACACACACTTACGTCTGTCTGTCTTTATCTCTCTCTCTCTCTCTCCCTCTCCCCCCCTCCCTCTCTCCCTCTCTCAGAGGGGTAGTGATGGATGGATAGAGAGAGGTAGGGTTTCACACTTTCACAGACAGATAACGCAGGAAGATGGAGTGAAACTGAGTCAAACGAGTACACACAAGTTGTGTGTGTGTGTGTGTGTGTGTGTGTGTGTGCGTGTGTGCGCGTGCGTGTGTGCGCGTGTGTGTGACCTTGCTAATCACCTCTATAAGACAGTAAATGATCTCTCTTAACGATCCTGTCTCCACACTGACGTCTGATTGGCCGCAGCCCCAGGAGGATGGCCCTGCCCACACACACCACGCCCTCAACCAATCTGCTGTCCCCGATTGACTCGGCAGTGACCAATCAGATGCTGTAAAGAAATCCCCCCCTGCCGGCACCACACACACATGCACACGTGCGCGCGTGCACAACCGCGAGCGCACACACAAACTGCAGAACACAAAACTAATGAGTGGAGTTCCACTGAAAGTTTTCGGTGTCTGTCTGTCTGCACACACACACAAATTAGATGTGGAGAGTAACTGAAACCATGTACCGGTTTCAGAAACATTTCTGTGTGTGTGTGTGTGTGTGTGTGTGTGTGTGTGTGTGTGTGTGTGTGTGTGTGTGTGTGTGTGTGTGTGTGTGTGTGTGTGTGTGTGTGTGTGTGTGTGTGTGTGTGTGTGTGTGTGTGTGTGTGTGTGTGTGTGTGTGTGGAGAGTTCCCTTTTAGGCTGTGATCCCTCTCCAGCGAGGAGAGGAGATGCATATCTACATAATGTATTATACCAGTGGTTCTAAAAGTGGGGTCTGGGGACCCCCAGGGGTCGTTGAGGGTGTTCCAGGTGGGCCCCCAACGAAATGAGATAATATAGTATCCAAATCAGTATTTTTAACTCTATATACATCGGCTATTTAAAAAATGAAAAGAAGAACACTTTGGAATGTATATCTTTGAAACATTTTAACAACCCAAATCTTATATGGGGGTCCCTGGCACAACATACTTTCAGATGGGGGTCTGAGGCAGAATACGTTTAAATTTGGGGGTACTCGACTTGAAAAGCATTTACTTTATGTCTACATAGTAAAAATGCTCAGTGTTAGAGTGTGTGTGTGTGTGTGTGTGTGTGTGTGTGTGTGTGTGCTGGTAAGGCTTTAAACCAGACAGAGAGAGCGATAGAGCGAGCATGTAGAATCACACGGAGGACAGTTTGCTGTTCGGCAGCATCACTGCCGCAACAATTTACATGTGACACTCCCCCCCTGGCTGCCGATTGGTCCAGAGGGGACACCCACCTCCTCTAGGCCACACCTCCTCCCACGCACACACTCCAGCCAATCGGCTAGTCACGATGCGGGGATGTACCTACTGGGAGAGAGAGGGGGAGAGAGAGAGGGGGGTATGGTGAGTGAGTGAAAGAGAAGATGGGTGTGAATGTGTGACAGAGATGGAGAGACTGGGGCGTACGAGGGAGGGAGGGAGAGAGAGATTTGGACAGACATATATTGCCCCCTTGTGGAATGGTAATGACATGACCACAAACACATACACACATGGTTCCTTAAGGTAGCTCTCCACCAAACGGATTACTACAGATTACTATAGACTGGCAGTCGATTGAAGTCGGGAGATCAGTCGGTTGAAAGGTGTGGAGAAAAAAAAGTTGCTAAATGCACCTGAGAGCCGACACCGGCAGACGTCTACTATGTTGCTAAAAATAGCCCATGGCTCGACATCAAACATGTGAACATGTACATGCTTACTACTGCACTGCAGGGTGCTTGGGGCATGAGCACAAGGTCTCATCTGTATTTAAACTCTTTTGGCGTATCATATCTTTCACATTGCCCTGCAAGCTGCAGCGCAATGCACACACGACCATATCATTTTGCCTCAACTAATGAATAGAAAGTGGGGAAAAATGGAAGCCGTGTCATTTCTGTTCGAGTAGCCTACTGTAGGATGGGCTATGGGCTACTCACCACACGAGCCTTGTGGGCCAACGTTTCATCATCATCATCATCATCATGTTCAGCTGGTGTTTGAATGAGACGAGCCACACTCGCTTGTGTGTGCACAGTCCCACGCTTTGTGTCTGCAATTTGAGCTGTAGTAATATGTATGCCTGTCACAATTATTATTACATAATCGTTTTAATCGTTCATAATCGTTTTCCAGAAATTGCAGATCATTGCAACCCATCACCTATTTCCACTATTCTTTACATTTTCTTTAAAGTACATTATCAAATGTGTCAGTAATTTTTTTACATATTCAAATCATTTGTCATATCAGCCCTGTGCAATTTGTGATTATGAAGCCTAAGAACCAAACAAAAAATGTTAAGTTCTATTCATTATGTTCCAATGTTCAATGGCCAAAAACTAAATTAAATAGTTAATCGCAATTAATCGTCAACTTAAATTTCTAATCGTGACAGCCATAGTAATATGTATATACCATGGATATGCGCTGTATTCAGACAAAATAAATGTACCGCCTTTTAGAAAGTGTCCCTATATCAGCCAACCAGAGAGCTCTGTCTCCTCTCCGCCAGCCTGCTGCTACCCAACGGCCGAAAGCCGACCGTATACGACCGAGCTTGCTCAGTCGGCTTTTGACGCTGATCTGGAATCTGTTTCTTATGGAGTGAAGTTGGACGGACCAGAAGCTCCAAATCTCTTCAGCAAAAAATAGCAGATGTCCAAGCTCACGACGCGCAGATTGTAGATTAGCTAGATTAGCTTAGATGTACAGTAGATCTGGTATTTTCAATCTATCTTTGAAACATTTTGAAGGTATTTGAAACATTTTTAAAAACACAAATCCTGGCCTGGTGGTCCATGGCTCAGATTAGGGTCTGCGGTCAAGTACATATTAATTTGGGGGTCCTTGAGATGAAAAGATTTGAGAATCAATGCGTAGGGGCATATGGAATGAATGAGAGTTAATGTTATGTCCCCAAACATTTGCAAACCCAACATGCGTGCTCGCGGGTAGTAATTCTATACTGAAGTCACGGCTTCAAAAGTAAAGTAAAATGTACACACACACACATACACACACACCCATCATACACTGCTTTCACTGTCTGTCCTTGACTTGACTCTTGTCTCTCTAACTTCCTTAGAGAGAGACACACACACACACACACACACACACACACACACACACACACACACACACACACACACACACACACACACACACACACACACACCCAGTCCCTAAGAGCCCATGGGGGGCGGGGTAGCAGTTGAAGGGCACACACACTCTTTCTCCCCACTGTCTTGTACTGTAGTTAACGTGTGTGTGTGTGTGTGTGTGTGTGTGTGTGTGTGTGTGTGTGTGTGTGTGTGTGTGTGTGTGTGTGTGTGTGTGTGTGTGTGTGTGTGTGTGTGTGTGTGTGTGTGTGTGTGTGTGTGTGTGTGTGTGTGTGTGTGTGTGTGTGTGTGTGCGTGCGTGTGTATGTGCCCGTGTCGTGCATGTTGGCACAGTGAAGGACTAGTCGGCACTTTCTAACCTGTTCAAACTCCCAGAGGTGTTTGTCTCCCCCCCCCCCCCCCCCCCCCACACTCACACACACACACACACAAGTCTATTTGCTGATGTTAGCAGAGGGGGGTCTCGGGGGGGAAGGGGGGAGTTAGGGGGAGGGATGGAACGGAGGTAGAGAGAAAAAGAAGGGATGGCTTATAGTTTGGGAAAGAATGGATTGGAGGTAGAGAGAAAAAGGGAGGGAGAGAGGAGTGATTGATCGGAGGTAGAAAAATAGAAAGAATGGATAGATGGAGAGGTGGAAAGAGAGAAAGGGGTGATGGATTGGAGGTAGAGAAAGAGAGAGCGGATGGGTAGGTGGAGGTAGTGGAAGAACAGATGGATGGATGGATGGAGAGATGGAGGTGAAAGAGGAAAAGATGATGTGTCATTGAGGAAACCTGTCTGTCTTTTCCCTCACAGCTGGGAGCAGCAAAACAAACTGACGCACTGAAAACTGTGTGCGTGTGTGTGTGTGTGTGTGTGTGTGTGTGTGTGTGTGTGTGTGTGTGTGTGTGTGTGTGTGTGTGTGTGTGTGTGTGTGTGTGTGTGTGTGTGTGTGTGTGTGTGTGTGTGTGTGTGTGTGTGTGCGTCTCTGTCTCTCTCTCCTGACCTTGTATCTCTGCATGACATCATTTATACATCTGTCTGCATCTCTGCAACGTAACTGATCGTGTGTGTGTGCGTGCGTGCGTGTACATTTGCGTGTGTTAATGTTCTGACTCTACCCGTCATGTTCGGCACGGTGCGTTCCCTTAAGTTAGTGTTCGGTGTCGTATAATCCCATGGGAAGATACGGCAGCCGACCAATAAGCCTGAGCTGAGCAGTCTGTCCTTCTGTCACCCCTCTCAGCCAGGTCAAATAAACGCTGAAATAGTGATACTATTATTCTCACATATCAGCATTTATTTGACCTCAGACCAGGCTCAAAGCCTGATCCAAACCTACAACCCCTCCTGTCCACTCAAATCAGCTAACACAGGGCAGACGGTTTAACCTTCCCTAAAACACCCTGGACAACGCTCCACACGTCCTAGACTCTTCTCCCTTCCCTAAAACACCCTGGACAACGCTCCACACGTCCTAAACTCTTCTCCCTTCCCTAAAACACCCTGGACAACGCTCCACACGTCCTAAACTCTTCTCCCTTCCCTAAAACACCCTGGACAACGATCCACACGTCCTAGACTCTTCTCCCTTCCCTAAAACACCCTGGACAACGATCCACACGTCCTAGACTCTTCTCCCTTCCCTGAAACACCCTGGACAACGCTCCACACGTCGTAGACTCTTCTCCCTTCCCTGAAACACCCTGGACAACGCTCCACACGTCCGAGACTCTTCTCCCTTCCCTAAAACACCCTGGACAACGCTCCACACGTCCGAGACTCTTCTCCCTTCCCTAAAACACCCTGGACAACGCTCCACACGTCCTAGACTCTTCTCCCTTCCCTGAAACACCCTGGACAACGCTCCACACGTCCTAGACTCTTCTCCCTTCCCTAAAACACCCTGGACAACGCTCCACACGTCCGAGACTCTTCTCCCTTCCCTAAAACACCCTGGACAACGCTCCACACGTCCGAGACTCTTCTCCCTTCCCTAAAAAACCCTGGACAACGCTCCACACGTCCGAGACTCTTCTCCCTTCCCTAAAAAAACATGGACAACGCTCCACACGTCCTAGACTCTTCTCCCTTCCCTAAAAAACCCTGGACAACGCTCCACACGTCCTAGACTCTTCTCCCTTCCCTAAAACAACCTGGACAACTCTCCACACGTCCTAGACTCTTCTACCTTCTCTAAAACACTCTGGACAACTCTCCACACGTCCTAGAATCTTCTCCCTTCCCTAAAACACCCTGGACAACGCTCCACACATCCTAGACCTAGACTGTCTCTCTGCATTTGATGTATGTGTTTACCTTGTTTATTGTAAGTTTCTCTGGATGAGAGCGTCTGCTAAATGTCTAGATTGTAAATCATAAGCGCTAACTCAAACAACCATGAATATGCATATTATTGTCACCATTGGGAGTTTTTTTTTTGTTATTATTGTTATTATTACTAGACCATACCCGGTGAAGTGTGCAGGCGTAAGTAGTTGCAATCGTGGGGTTATTGTATGTCCTGTCGCGTGAGCAGTGTGCAGTGGTGTACAATGTAGAAAGTTAGACCAAATGGCAGGAGATGAAGTTAGCAGTTTATTTGTATAAACGTGAGGTAATAATGTAATGGTGGGAAAGACAGTGGCAACGTCGTCAGGTCCACAGATTGTCATGGCAGGGCCTGCGGAATGGGAGGAAAGGAGAAGGAAGGAGTTAAGCACACAATGTGCCATGTTGATCAGGTGAAATGTAAACCAGTGCTATTTCTGTTAAGAGGTTAATCAGCAGCGTCATTGTCATCATCAGTTATGTTGATTAATGAGAAATAGCACATGTAACAATGCAACAGATGTACCTCAATGGGGAAGAAGCACATGTCCATGATGTAAGGAAGTCGCCACGTCATCAGGTTGCACAGATGGGCAACGCAGGGCCTGCAGAATGGGAGTGACAGAGCAGGCAGGAATCAACCACACAATGTGACATGTCCAACAGGGATGCTGTGAAACGAAAGCCAGTGATATTTGTGTGTTAAGTGATAAGTGTCATGTATGAATGTAAGAATGCATGAACCTTGGCTCAATGGGGAAGAAGCAGTTGTCCAGGAAAGAGAGATGCAAGGCTGGCAGGTTGCGCAGTTTGTCATGACAGACTCTGAAGAATGGGTGAATGTCAGCGGTGACTTTTCTGAGAGTGGTTTTGGTGCTGTGAATGGGAGAAAAGGAGCACAGTAATTGTCGGGGGAAATATTAGAAGGGGTGTTACAGTGTAGATGTCAGCAGTGGTGGTGAGTGATTAGGGGAAAGAAGCAGAGACATTTGCATGTGAAGGTCCCTGACTCAAAGATACAGTAGCAGGCCACAGAGGTGAAGCATGAAGGGGGTAGGGATGAGAGTGTATGAGGAATGTGAAGGACACATACAGCTGCGGGGGGGGGGGGTGAGAGGCAGTAAGCAAACAATGGTTTCCCCATGCACACAAACATACCAATTTGGGGGGTTGCACTTACATGATAAGAGCACTGTGCTGGAAGTGTTAGTTGTGTGTATGATAGCTTGGTGTGTTGTAAGTGCAAAGGTGTGCAACAAAGTTAGTTGTGGCATTGGTTGGAAATGGGTAATAACAAATATGCTCCCCATTGACTGACATTGTTTGCTTGAAGGGCTGTGAAAGTCAGTGTTTTAGCAGGTAGACGAACACAAAGAAAGCTCCAGTGAGGCAATTGAACAGGAAGGTGAGTCTGATATTGATTAAAATAAAAGTGAAACACTACAGGGTTTTGTGATGTTGTGTATTGGCTGTAGGAGGGTAGTGTGCGTGTGTATGTGTGTTAAAAGTGTGAGTGTGAGAGCACCAATGTTGCAGCGTGCAATGCAAGTCAATGTGGAGCATAGTTGGAATTGTTAATGTGTAGGCAATGGAGCAATTGAGTGAGAGTGGGCAGGTAAATGTGCAAACCAATAATGCAGCGAGAGTGTAGCAGCTGGGTGGGGGTGGGGGCAGCTGAATGTCGTGAATGTGGAGTAGAGTGACGTGAAAAGTAGTAGAAAGTCAAAGAGTTTGAGACGCTGAACGTGGCTGTAAACAGTGCGTTGTCTTTGCAAAGTGCAGAAAGGGCAGAAGCAGTAGGTGAAGTTACGTCTTAGGAGCTTGTGGATCAGTTATTGGACGCATAGGCGTGCAACGATGGGAGATGGAAATAGCAGGCGAAAGTACTGTTAAAGACGGTGTGTTTACGGTCATTAAGGGCAGAATAAGTAACAATAAGTTACAGTTAATGGTAACAATAAATAAACAACGATTAGTGTGGGTAAATGATTACCGTTGTGCGCTGAAGCTGCGTGTGAGGTCGTCATGGAGGCATGTGTTGTTGGTGGTGCTGCTCGTCGTGTCTGTGATGTTGCGTGCTGTTGGTGGCTTGCCGGGGTGAACAGCTGGTAGTGATTGGAATGATTGGAATGTGATGCGTTGCCATGTTGGCCTATTGTAAGCGGTGTAGTGGCAATGGTGGTGGTGGTGTGTTTTTGGCGTGGTTGTGGACGTGCAGGTGGTTGTGGCCTGAACTTGTGGGGAGGCGTGGTGAGCGGCTGTTGTGCAAGAGACAATGTATTTGTGTGAAGGGCTTGCTTCGTGTGGTCTTCTTTGCATGTAGGGGTTGCTGCGTGTGGCCTGCTTCGCTGCGTGTGGCCTGCTTTCCAGCGACATTTTTGCTTGGAGTGCGCGTGAAATCTGGCAACCCTGCACACAGCGTAGTGCGAGGCTTTTCGCGCGCTACACATGCACGCGCACACACCACGGAGCGTCTAGCGCGCACACACACACACACACACACACACACACACACACACACACACACACACACACACACACACACACACACACACACACACACACACAGCAGGGAGCTGCAGAGACGCTGCAGAGACACACAGGCGCGGGTGCGAAGCGGACACACACACACACACACACACACACACACACACACACACACACACACACACACACATGCAGGCGCGAAGCGACGCATGCGCAGTTTGATCGGAGACCCAGGACTCCATCCACCCACCCACCCACCGTCAGGTTACTAGAATTATAGTAGGATTAATTATGTTTTTCATTGGTTACATATTCATACAATCCACAGACACCCTTAACTTCTTTTTTTTCTCCCCTAAATGTAAAAAAAGGGGGGGGAAAAGAAATGTATGCTTTGGGAAATGATCTGAAATAAGCATGATTATTTTTTAACATGCTTGAACATTTGACATTTTTTATGGCATAGAAGTTGAAAAAGGTAGATAAATGATGGTCTGATAATGATATATTTGCACCATGCATGTTGAAAACATGTATACTTTACATGAGTTCAGACCATTTCACATTGAGGTGCCCAGACTTATCAGGTGCCCACTCTTCCGACAACCAAGCTCTGAAAGAGGCCTCAACAACAGGCGTTGATGTGCCCGCTTGACACCTCCAGTGTGGCTTGGGGACGTTGTAAACAATGGATGACACGAGTGTCTGGCACTTTCAGTGTGCCAGCGTCTTCAGAAAACCTCTGACAGGCTCTGGCTCTGAGTGAAGCCAGCTGACAGTGTGAAGCTCTGTGACTGACACTCCAGACGCTAGACGCTACACCTAAGCATAGCGGCGCTGGTTGGGCAGAAACCTTGTATCTCCATATCTCAACGTTTTATGTTTTTTTTGGGGTGTTTTTTTTTGTCGTACTACAGCAGGGGTCTTCAACGTTTTCAGGCCAAGGACCCCCTACCTGAGAGAGAGATGAAGCAGGGACCCCCTCTATATTGTATAAAATTGTGTTTCAGATAAACTTTTGCTGCTCACAACGCGAGATCTGCTATTTTTGGCTAAAGTTCTCCTCAGAAAAGGGATGCTAGGGTTCCAAAAAGAAATCTATCACACAAAGATTTGGCGGACCCCCTGTAGTAACTCTGAGGACCCTCTAGGGGTCCCGGACCCCCTGTTGAAGACCCCTGTACTACAGTGTCACACAAAAGTAACAAAAATAGCTGATCTACAAGCTCACAACGCGTCACGATGCTATGCAATGAGAGCTTGTAGATCGGCTATTGTTGCTAATTTTGACACATTTTGGATGTGAAAGTGGTTAAGTGTGTCTATGGGTTTTATAAATATTAAGCCAATGAGCCAATCAGCTTGCATATCTACTATTTTTGAATAGCCAAAGAAATCTAAAGTGACAAAGATGTGTTCCCGGATTGAATGGGTTAAAACAGGGGTTTTGATAAGAGAAGTAATATTACACCCGTCAAACCGTTCATCCGAGAGGAAAATATACTCACCTCTTCACACAGATCCAGTAGCCAATGGCCACTGACCACCGATGATGGCCATGGCAGGTCCCGCCCCTTTATGTAAATAACTGAACACTGATTTATCGTTGTGATTTGGATGTATTTGGTTCAATACGTTTTCACTGGCGTTAAGCTTTCGTGTGTCAGAACCTCAGACACGTTGGGGCTGATCAATGTCATAAAATAGGAGGTGAATATTGTGGCGGTGACTCCTCCTGATGGTATTTGTGTCCCCCTGCTTTGTATAAACAGCTGTGCCTCAACTTGCCCACTTTGAGTTTCTCACTTGCGGGTCCAAGTCGATACTTGTGCGTTAGGTGTGTGATATTTTCTATGGATTTTAGTACTTTAATAGCAGCTAGATGCATCCATCACACCGTTCCATCCACAGTCCACAGGCTGTTGAGAGCCACCGTTTCATGTATTGTGATTATTTCCTTACATAGATTATTAACCTTTAGCTGTTGTCATATGAACATTTCTTAGACTTTAACAGAGCAGGTTAAATTTATGTGGAGGAGTAAATCTCCCCTGTGCTGCAGGGACTGCAGAGCCTCCGTGAACGGTCTGTCTCAGTGATGCTGCACACACGGACACACACACACACACACACACACACACACACACACACACACACACACACACACACACACACACACTCACACTTACTTGCTCTCTCTCTTCCTTCCAAAAATGTTACCTACTAATTATAAATATTCTTGACTGTGCTTTTACTGAAATATAATATTAACTACGAAAACAAAAAAAATATGAATATTATTTTTATTTTATTAATTTATTTTATTTTATTCAGATTTATTTTTCTTTGAGCACATTCAGAAAAGCATCTGTCTATGACAACGACAAGTGGAAGAAAAACTGTACAGATTATTTTCCACTGCCTGTAAGCTCTTTAAAATGTTTTACAAACTGCAGCAGTGGCAGTTTGCAAACTGAACGTTCAGTCTACATTATTATGAGCTGCTTGAAGTAACTGGAAATATTGATCGGGACACAAAGTTAGGCCCACTATTGGATTTGCAAAAGATGAATTGGAGAAACACAAAGTTTAGGCCCTACTATTGAATTTGCAAAGATGAATTGGTGAAAATATTAATTTTATAAGCTCAGTGGATACTTAGAATATGGATGTATGTGGTCTGCACAGCCGTGCAGTCAGCACTGCTGATCGAGCTGACAGTGCCATGGCAGGAGGGACTGGAAAGCTACCTTACGAAAGAAAGATGGCACAATACGCAGACCTGGTTGTGGAGTGTAGAGAAAGTGGATGGAGTGCGAGGCCATTTCTGTCTACTCAGTCTGTGTGTGTCAGAGAACCAACCTACCAGAAGTCCAGAAACCAACCTACCACTGACATCATCGGCAGTGGCGTCCCCAGGATTTACATTTAGGGCAGGCGAGATCCCCCACCCCCCCCCCCCCCCCCCCCCATTACCCCCAAACATTTCAACTAAATCGAAAATCGGCGAAAATGGCCGTTTTCAAGATGTTTTGGGCATCATCTCTGGAACGGAAGGTCCGATCTGCTCAGTTCAAAGCTTGTTGGATGCGTGACTTTGAGGACATTAAGCACGCAATGACACCTTTTCGGGTTATTTGGGTTTTTTAGGGGAGGCGAGATGTTATTTGGGCAGGCGACCGCCTGCCCTGCCTCTACAGTGGGTATGCCACTGATCATCGGTAGGCAGGTTTGGGAATTTCAAATTTCATTTTATTTATTAATGCGAGAACAATGGCTTCTATTACAGCATGCTAACTCTCCAGGAATAGAAAGCCTGCAGTTTCTATTAGATTGGATTCCCCATCGATGATGTCACTGGTAAGCAGGTTTCTGAACTGTCCACAGAGTGAGTAGACAGAAATGGTGCCATCTTATAATGAGCATTAGTGAAGACCAAGTATGTGAAGATGAGGTTGAAACTGTGTGAAGTGGTCCTTTAAGTTTTTTGTGTCTGTACTTTACTCACGTCTTAATTTTCTCTCTCTCTCTCTCTCTCTCTCTCTCTCTCTCTCTCTCTCTCTCTCTAGGTGTCCATAGGTAAGATGTTCTCCACTCAGAAGACCATCATAGAGAAGGAGGAAGAGCTTCGCTGACGGAAGGCAGAAAGGAGCGAGGGAGGAGAGGAGAACGACAGGAAATGATGGAGAGATTGTTCCAGCAAACGACAGACAGACAGACAGGATGTGACATCAGAGACTGCAACACTGGCCCCTCCCTCACGCTGCGCCAGCTTACTTCCTGTCCGGTGCAGAAGCTCCTTGCCATCGTGATTGGGTACATATGTTGCATTGTGGGTATTGCAGTTCGGGATGCATAATTTGTACCACAGACATGGAAAATGCCGGTTTTCTTTACAGGCTGTGAATTTGTTTTTGTTTTTTTTGCTTGAATTTCTAATTTGTTATTTTTATGAATTTGTTTTAGACAAAAGGTTCGTTGACACCAAGCTCTATAACAATAACTATATGCATGTATTAAAGTTCTCAGTTCTCAGTCACAACAGATTTCTGTCATTTGGATTCCATAGGGTCTTTTCTCTTGGCTTTCTCTAAAGGATGATTATACTTGGTTTGCACACACTGCAAATAGTTGATCTACAAGCTCGGAACACATCGTGCTGCGACGCGTTCTGAGCTTGTAGATCAGCTATTTGCAGTGCAATACATGGCACGCAAACGAGTATAAATCGGGCATAAACCTATAACCCATGTGGCTGGAAAGGTCTAGCCCTACAGTAATAGTAGATATTAAACTCATATTAAGATGAAAGAGTATTTAGCAATAGAACACATGATAAGAAGCTTCATCCATAAAACCCTAATGGTCTGGGATATTTCATAAAAGCAACAAGGTTAAAGCCTCAATCTGCAGTTTCTTTAACTGGTTGACTATATGTAGAACAGCAGGAACTTACATTTATAATGTATGTTCATTGTAATAACATCATAATGTTACATATTGTGCTAATAATTTAGGAAATAGAGCGCTAGTGTGGGGGGCCGACCGGCAGAAAAATATGCTTGTATTTTTTTTACAGGCTTTGAATTCGTTTTTTTTTATTAGTTTTTTTTCCTAAAAAGCCAAAGAATTCTCACTAATCTCAGAACACATAAGAAAGACATTTGGAAGTCATCTGTATGATTGTTCTAGAACTATAATATGATGCTACGGTATGTTCAGTAAACTGTGGCACAGACAGTAATTATAGATATCGTGCTCGGTGTGAACAGCGTTTATGTTTATAGACTGGACTATCATCACCGTATCATTTCTGATCTAGTTTTATTACGTTGTTTGTTTAATTATTGTTGTTTTCTACAGCCTTTATCTACTTTGTGTCTATAGAACTACGTATATATAGATGGGATCCGCTGCTCTATAGAAGGTTCTGAAGCATTTTGAGGCCCAAGCTTAAAACGCACAATAAACTGAAAGTCTTGAATATGACTGTCAAGACAGACAGACAGATAGATAGATATCCTGTGTAGGTCTGACTGTAGTGTATATTACATTGTCAATCTGACATTTCCTCTTTATTTTTTATTTTCTGATGAGTATATATTTGAGTTGCCTATGTACAGATGCTGTATACATTCTATATTAAAGCTCTACCTGTGCTCAAACCCATAAAGGCAGTAGTGTTTCTCTCACACTGGTTCTGGGAGCCAGACGTTGGTCACATGGTGATGTGACAACATGAGTGTCCAAGGTTTTTGTTGCTCTGATTTGCGCACGTCATTCTGTCTTGATTCAGGACTCGATTGACCATTAAATATAATTATCGCTGATATTGTGTGTTACCTGTTACTTTTGAAATTATCCTTTTTGTTGTCTCCGCCAGGAGAGTTTGTTTTCACTTTCCGTCAGCCAAGCAAACATTGGTCGAGCCTCACGTGACACTTGACAATACGGTGAAATAGTGTGATCTGATTGGCTAGTGACATATAACGGGCTATAAATACATGTGTCACTTTGAAAGAGTCTTTGCCTCTTTCAAAGTGAGGTAAGACAGGAATAATCACGAAATGGCTGAGAAATGGCGGATACTGTAACAATTGGATAGGACACTTACACAGACAGGACGGATAGGACACTTACATAGACAGGACGGATAGGACACTTAGGGTGCGTTCGAAAATACAGCACTGAGCGCACTGGCCAATACAAACTAATAGGCGAGTGCGCTCCGGTGCGCAATTTCCGAACGCACCCTTATACAGACAGGACGGATAGGACACTTATACAGACAGGACGGATAGGACACTTATACAGACAGGACGGATAGGACAGTTATACAGTAACTCCAGGTGGGGATACCAGTTTTATCCAACTAAGGTTTGGATAAAACAGACGGATAGGACACGGATAGGACACTTGTGTCATGTTACTATGACACAGTAACATGTTCTAATTAGAACATAAGAATTAGAACATTCCCAACATTCCCAACACAAGTCTGCTGGCGGAGACTTGTGCTCCGAGGAGCACCTTTTCTAGTTCTCTGTGTTTTTACTTAGTTATTTACTGTATTTGTTTATTTGCAGAGGGACAGCATATATTAATGAACAGTACACTCCAATTCAGTACAATGAAGCAGTGTAAATATATAGGAGTTAGCAAGAATGCTAATTTACAGACTCAGTCCCTGACAGACTAAAACAAAATACTACGGAACATATTAGTGCAACTGCAGTCAGAACAAGGATACCAAACGGGTATACAAAACAAGAACAAAAAAGAGCAAAGTATACCTAAATAAAACTCATCGTTGATTGAGTCGTCTGTCTTAAGACCAGACTAAAATATTGCAGCATTTAAATGAATATATACTAAAATAAATTACATGTAAAGTGCCGTATTAATTACAAGTAGTCGCAGGGCTACTTGTCGCAGTATACACCAGTGGTTCTCAAAGTGGATTCCACGCACTCTCTGGGTTCCTTCTAAATCGACCCTTACAAGTCTGTAACGGGTCCATTTGGTTCCATTTATATACTGTCAAAGTTAAAAGGAGACCTTGAAATGTAAACGTTTGAGGAACACTGGTCTACACTACAGTATGCTCTCCATAAAATAACACCAGCTTTTTTTTGGCCTGCAGTTTATGCCACTGGGGAGACAAAGCGGTACTTCTTGGACCAAAAAAGTTTTTCAAAGAAGTGCTGCTGAACTCCCAAGTGGTGTGGACTGCAGACTTGCAAAGAAAAGAAATACAAGGCTTGGTCTTTGATGTAAAAATATTTAGACGGAGTGCTTTGGATTTCTTTTCTTTGCAAGTCTGCAGTCCACACCACTTGGGAGTCAAGCAGCACTTCTTTGAAAAACGTTTTGGTATGTTCTTACCCGTGTCACCAAAAAGCACCTGTCTATACAGCCACTGATCCATGCAAGCGCTTCCTTTTTTCATTTTAAACAGTACTTCTTGGCCTTTGTGTTTATGTACACCAGCATTTAGATTTTCTACAATCCTGTCGAGATAAGAATTCAGGTTTCAGTGTGAAACCTTAAATGGGCACTAGGGGGAAGTGTTGATGTGCATTGATGTGTTTCAGTTAGTTACTAACTGGCATTTTTAGAACCTTTTTTAGGTGTGGTCTGGCACCTCCACCTTTAAACATGAACCAGTGGTTCTCATACTTTTCAGGCTGTGACCCCCCAAAATAATCAAATTTGAACTGGAATGTAGGAGTTGAGGCATTCAATTTTGTTTGACTTTGGTTCCAAGATTTTTTTACAAGATCTACAAGCTCACAACGCCTCGCAACGTCCTCACTTATATCATTTGACAATTTGGCCCATTTTTGACCAGCTTTTATAGTATAGTTTGTTGATTACTTTTGATGCAGTAATGGTCTTTGTTTTCTTTTTTTGGGGGGGTTGTTACGACCCTTAGTCAAGGGGTATAAAGGCTGTAACATAACTTAAAGGACAAAGAATGTTAATGTATTACAACATGAAGGTAGAAATTATTATAAAAATGTTAGACAATCACAAATGAACCCAATCTAAGTAACACAAACCTTAATAAAAACCTAATCTTAACACAACCAAAGAGCACCATGAGACGACAGGGCTTGCACTTGAAAATGTCTATGATCGAATCGTAGTTCAAACCTTCAGTTAAATCTCTCTCAGACGCTATACTAGGAGACTTTTAGTCGCTAGAACTTTTTAGTGACTCATTTCAGTGAAGGTGTTGTTGAGAGTGTGAATTGCGGCCTGCCTGCCCACTTGCCCAGTCATCTTTTGTTAAGCAATATCAATAGCCTAATCACCACAGAAGCGCTCTTAAACAGAAATTGACATGCAGTTTGTGACGCTCCAACAGTATGCATGTAGCATGGTAGAGTTCGACCAAACAGTGTATTTATTCAACCACCAACAAATACAACGTGGACCGATTCCGTCAAATCCTTGGCATGGTGGTGTCCAGCTGACACTGGCAGCCTTTTATACACAGCTGAAGCTAATGAACCTGGACTGCTCCATTCCAAGGGGTGTATTTTAACTCTAAAACATAAATAGGCCTACATTAATACCATATACTGTACATTTAACCCACATGTTACAAATCTCTATGAACTACACAAATAATGATTATTTTTCCTTCACACCATACTACAACATAAATATTAGCAATCGCAAACACCGCATCACAACCCCCCTTCTGACATCCTGACTATGGTCCAGCCCAATCTGCTGAAACACATAACAGGTAATGTTAAGAATTCAATCAAAACAACAAACCTTCACACTAATATATTGCACTCTCCATATTGCACTAAGGTAAACTGTGCAAATTAATACAAGTGCAACTGTGCTGTGCAAATGTCATTCAATAAATAAGGGTTATATGTGCAAACATGAGTAACAGAGGACCTCTCTGTTACAGAGGGGCAAAGCGTTTGGGTTTTTTCCCCCTTCGGTCAGTCTTTCAGGGGCAGGCAAGAAAGAGCTCACTTGGGCATCTTGCCTCTATGGTGTCTATACGCTTCTGCCGTGGACCGCAGAACATCCGGACTTGCGAGGTGCACCGTTGCTTCAATCCGCACCAAACTTGGCACACAGGGGTCTGCCATGACAATAGTCAACCCAGGGGCCACATGTTGCCCTCAGGGGCCATAGCAGGGGCCTCGGGGGCCACAGGCATATACCGTTGCTCCAATCCGCACCAAACTTGGCACAAACAATGCGGGAGGAGGCGTAGCAGTGAAGGAGGTCAGAGAGGTTAGGTGGGAGGGCCCTGTAGGTGGTGAGCAGTGTTTTGAAATCTATTCTGTGTTTGACATGGAGCCAGCAAAGGTCATGGAGGACTGAATGAATGAGGAGGTCTGCACTCTTCAACCTGAGTGACAGGAGGGGGGTCAAGGTTGCTTTTGTTGTTGTTTTTGTCAACATCAAACTGTGAAGGTCAGTGGTGTAAAGTAACTAAGTACATTTACTCAAGTACTGTACTTAACTACAATTTTGAGGTACTTTTACTTTACTGGAGTATTTCCAATTTTCAGTAGCTTTTACTTCTCCACTAGATCTCAGAGGCAAATATTGTACTTTTACTCAACTACAATTATTTGAAAACTTTAGTTACTAGTTACTTTGCAGCTATAAATTATTACATTATAAAACATACATTAACCACTTTAGCCCTATTTTTATACCTAGGCTATTTGAAAATAGCCGATCTACAATCGCAACGCATTGTGAGTTTGTAGATCTACTATTTTCAAACATTGTAGTACTTTTACTTTTGGTACTGTCATGGGATTCTGGATCAATCAGCAATCGATAAGGCACATGGGAGTAGAGACAATATTCTAGGTGGTGGTTATGCTTTATGTACATGATATCATGGTCAGAAATACATTAACACTCATGTCAGTGGGACGGTAGTTCTGCCTGGAGCACAGGCCAGAGATCATAGTTATACTGTAGCTGCCTGAAGGACAAACTGAACCATAACAAGATGCTGTACCAAAACATAGCTATTAGGCCTAGTGGAGACATTTAGGCTCTTACAAGCTGTCAAATATCATAATGTATTGTAGAAGTATTATAAGTGATGGTAAAATATAAAGTTAGATATAAGCAGCCATATAATTTCTTCCTCAGTACTTTAAGTACATTTTGATACCAGTACTTTTCTACTTTTACTCAAGTCAATTTTGAATTCCAGACTTTTACTTGTAACAGAGTACTTCTACATTGCAGTACTGATACTTTTACGTAAGTAAGTAAAACATTTGAGTACTTTTTTTTACCACTGAGGTTATGAAGACTAGAGGTCATTGATCCATAAACACAGACAATTACGTGTCAGAAGTTGGAATAAAACCTCAGTGACGTCAGGGTGATGGTGGTGGCGACGACGTGCGCGTGTGCAGAGCTTGTTTGTACTGTGGCAGCGAGCTCCATTATGTAAGACTTATTTATTCACTGACATCTGCTCAGGTTACTACTGTACTTCCATGTCGCCTTAATACATTATATTGTGCTCTGTTAATAATTATAATATAGGTTTAATTGATGACGTACTGCAGTCATTTAAAGACATTAAAAAGATTGTGTGTGCGTGTGACGTGCGTGCGTGTGTGCAGTTTCATGTTTAAATGAATCAAGATGCTGTGGGGACAAAATAATAGCCTTTTTTCCTCATTATGCAGCAAGTGAAGATGTGTCAGTAATCCTGTCTGGCTGTTGTTGTGGTTTAGTTTTAATTGATGGCCTTCCTGCCCTGGCATTTGGCCTTTGCGCCCTCAAAAAATGGACAACACCGAAGGCCAAGTGGCCTTGCCCCTAAAATGACTAAATCCCAGGCCTGGTGTCGTGTGTGTTATATAACATGCAGTAGTAAATAAAGCAGGTGAGAGTTGATATTTGTAAAACAGCGTGACGTACAAGTCCTGTTGATGATCATAATCTCAGCTGGAACCACGTAGCCTAAACCTCCATTATGCCCCTGTTTACTTTGCCCTGGAAGGTGGGGGCGTGTCCTCGCTTACAAACTGCCTCAGTCTCCTCTGGGACTGACAGCACACTGACACAGAGAGAGAGAGAGAGAGAGGGAGAGAGACAGCCGCCTGCGACAGACAGGCCAGGCCAGGGGCGAGTGCGAGTCGACCACCCGTTACCAACAAATGTCCGACGCACCTCTCCACCACCGCTACGCACCGAGCCCAGCGCTGGACAGCAGGCCGGGGGACGGTGCCCGGTGTCCAGCGCTGTTTCGGTCTGGTGATCCGTCAAACGGGTCAGTGTCCACGGAGAACGGACAGAACGAGGAGGATTACGACGACGAGGATTTGGAAGACGACGTCGATCAGTCCCGGCTGGAGAGGTTCATGAGGGACCGCCGGAGAGCCAGGTCCTTGCCGGCCTACCCCGTGGAGCTCCTTGAGGACAACAGCTTGGGCAGGAAGCGGGTGAAGTTCGCCGACTCCATGGGAATGGACCTGGCCATCGTCAAGCACTTCAGCTCCTTGGAAGAGCCGCAGATCCCGTCCAAAGTCCTGTCCCGGTTCCGGAGCTTCCCCCGCACGGGGTCCATTGGGGACCTGTGTGACAGCTTCACCTCCAGCCTGAGCACCGCAGCACCACAGCAGCAGCAGCAGGACCGGCTGGTCGCCTGCTTCCCGAACCCCGCAGAGGAGGACTTGGATCGGAGGCTGCGACGCGGCCGGGTCGCTCTGGAGAAGATCGCCATCACGCAGTTCGACGTGCGCGGACGTATCCGTGTCCTCACCGCCACGGACGAGGAACGCGCCACCGCCTCCGAGCAGGTGAGAGAAGTCGGGGTCAGGTACACCTTCAACGACTGGCTCTCTCACGTAGACGCGCAGGCGCTGCCCGAGCCCGCAGAACATTCTCCTCATTATCAGCTGTTCTCCTTCACCATGTACACGCCGCCGTTCGTGGAGCCGGGCTCCGCGGTCCACTTCGCCCTGTACCTGCGCACCGGGCAGAGGGAGTTCTGGGACAACAACGACGGGGAGAATTACACCCTGAAGTACCACTGCACGCCCGGCGCCACGGCCTCTTTCGTCAGCTCGGCGTTCCAGCCCACCTGAAGCCCCTGCGCTGCGTCATGCGTAAAGAGTTCCCTGGCGGTGCCACGCGTAAAGATAGAGGCTCGTTGCTGAACGAGGCGCAAACATTGCGACTTTTCAATGGTACCCCTTTTCACTGAAAGTCTTATGTGGTATTCTTCACTTTTTGTTGAGTCCAGTTCGCATTGATCAACAGTTTGTCCTGGAGACTGAACTCATCCATGCCCAGACAGCAAAGAGCTTCTCTCAAGGGAAAGACACAAGAAAATCCATCTATTTGAACCTTTTCTTGACTGTCTGCTACTGAGTTTTGTGAGCTCCACTCTGAGGTGAAGCTGGGAGGACACACTTCTTCTGGAGGACATTTCATACCGGTCTGGATCGTTAATTATGTTCTGAAATACCCCTCCCCCCCCTCCTCCACCACTAAGTTTATTTGAAGCTTGAATTGATCAATGAAATGGTGAGCTCAGCATACCTGATGTGAGGGGTCTGAGAAGTATACAGTAGACACATACTGAGTAGTATACTGCAGACAGTCACTGCCTCTTGTCTCCTGTGAGAAATAGCGATAATCTAACCCACCAGTTTCAGCCTTGATGAATGTTGACAGCAGTTACAGATCAAATACTGGTTTGCATATACAAGGGAGAAAGGGGGGGGGGGGGGGGGTTGCAATGAAAAATGTGTTTTGATTATTTGAGATATTACCACTTGTCAATGCAGCTGAACAACATTCCTTCCCTTGAAATAATGATAAATTATCGTGTTATCAACGTTGTCACTTGTCAAGAATGTTATATCTCTGTGGTGTTAGATCGATAGATAGATAGATAGATAGATAGATAGATGAGAAGAGAGATAACATACAAATGAAATAAAAACATAATAATAAATAGACTTGGAGTCTTAGAGGTATATTATATCAATAAACATTAGTATGTACAATCTACCACCAGTGAATATGTGCATGGTATGGATGTACATAATATCGCCTATGAATGGATATATGTACAGACTATCAACAGTATGATATGACTATGTACTGTGTACAGTATACAGTGTCAGCCGGACAGTTATGGATAATATACCATCAATCTAAAGTGAATATAATGAGTATACTATCTATCAATGAATCGTTGACAGCATTTATAACTGCCTGTCTGTCTGTCTGTCTGTCTGTCTGTCTGTCTGTCTGTCCATGCGTCTCTCTCCAGTCCATCCAGTGACCCCAACATGCTGGCCAAAGTACAGACAGAGCCCCTGAACGTGACACTGTTAACAAACCATTCTGTTTGATCTGTCAACATAGAGAGAGGACACACACACACACACACACACACACACACACACACACACACACACACACACACACACACACACACACACACACACACACACACACACACACACACACACACACACACACACACACACACACACACACACACACACACACACGGCATGGTTAGGGTGATGTATGTTTGTTGTAATGATTGATGGTAAGCTAGCATGGCTTCTGTTTACCTTGGCATGCTAGTATGCTGCTGTTGGATACAAATAAAGACTATAGAACTATAACCAATCCATCATCCATGTATATGTATCCGGTTCGATCCCCGGGCACTGCCAACTCTGCGTATGAGTAGCACAGCTTGGGTGTAAGTGATGGTACTGTAGGTGTTGAGCTCCACCTCAGCAATCCATCTAGGGTCTAACACATTGAAAAGGGGATAGACGCCCTTGTTCTTGGTCGATACTTGACAATAAGGCACTCCAACACACACACACACACACACACACACACACACACACACACACACACACACACACACACACACACACACACACACACACACAGATATTTAGATATGTACTGTGGATACCATAGAATAGATAGATATACTTCATATAAATTACTTACATATATCCATAGGGCCGTACCAACTGTGTTTAAAGGGCAAGACCACTTTGGTAGAGGTTTGAGTTGTGTAGTTACCTTGTCATGATGTAACTCCAAAGGTGGACAAGAAATCAAAAATAATTGCTCCATTGATTAGAAATTGATCATTCAAAAGATGCTCCTCATTCACTTATATTGTACGCTGAAACAGCTCTTTGTTGATTTTACTATTTGAAGATCCGTTAAGTGGTTAAAATCAATTCATTGATGATTACTGATTACTATAAAAGTCAAATGTGGACATTTGACTGTCTCAACAGAGGACAGAGAGGACATCTCTCTTAAACCAAATGTAGACATTGTTCAGTTATGCAGTGAGTGTGTTTAGTTGGCTAATGAACAAACACACATGTGTTTGTTTGTGTGTGTGTGTGTGTGTGTGTGTGTGTGTGTGTGTGTGTGTGTGTGTGTGTGTGTGTGTGTGTGTGTGTGTGTGTGTGTGTGTGTGTGTGTGTGTGTGTGTGTGTGTGTGTGTGTGTGTGTGTACTTTATATGTGGGTCAGTGGTCATTCTTAAATCAACTCAGAGGTCTATGAATAGTATTCTGTTGGACCTGACGGGTCAGTCACCCCATATCACCCAAACCCGCCCATTCTGGTTCCCATCTGCACGTGGAGACACTTAGGAGACATAATATTACTCCAGTTATATAGCATCACTACGTTGGCTTAGGATTGTTTTTGAGTGGTGCCATCCACTCCTATATCTGACTTTGTCCGTGTGTCCGTATGTATGTATGTCCAATAAACAAACATTGATGACAACATCAATATCAATACGGGGCTCATCAAAGGCACCACTCTCTTCACACAGGGTGTGATTTTTTAAAATCATTTAAGTCCATGGGCTCGAATCCATCGTGGTGCATCTGGCTTTGTCGAGCGTGGATATTTGTCACCGCACGTCCTCCTATGGGCGTGGGGGGCGGAGCCTGTCAGCAGGGAGTGTTGGGCGGGAGGAGCAGGATTATTATTATTACAAAACATGCATTACCCACTTCAGCCCTATATACATTTCGGCTGTTTTCAAAAGATTTTTCTACATTTTTTACATTTGTTTAATGGGACATTCTGCATAATGGTATTAGTATTTTCTACTTTTGGTACTTTAAGTACTTTTTTTTTTATTCTGGACTTGTTCTCTGTACTTCTGCTTTTAACTTGTATTTCTACATTGCAGAATCGATACTTTTACTAAAGTAAAACATTTGAGTACTTTTTCCACCACTGCAGTAGGGTACAACATCCTCCCGGTTGGGGCTCCTCACTGGCAGCTCACAGGTGAGTCAGTATAGGACAGGGGTCTTCAACCTTTACTGCCCAAGGACCCCCTAGCTGAGAGAAAGATGAAGCAGGGACCCCCTCTATATTGTATAACATTGTGTTTTAGATTCAACTTTTTCTGTTTACTCATCCCTGCTCATCCCCACACACAGAAATGTGTGTGGGGAGGGGCTACCGGTAATTGGCATAATGACTAAACTGAGGAGAAAATGGGGTAAAAAATAAACAAAACAAAAAATGAAATGGAAATGAAGACGTTGGTCATTTTAAGGAAATCATTTTAATGACTTCTAAATCTACAATGCAGTTTCAGTCCTCTTATACACCATCGATAGGATCACATAAAAACATTCCAAACAAGAAGATCAATTTAAACAGAGAAGGGCTTGTTGCATATTGCAACCATAGAGGTATATTGCAACCCAGTGGTTCTCAAAGTGGGGTCTGGGGACCCCCAGGGGTCCTTGAGGGGGTTCCAGGGGGTCCCCAGCAAAATCAGTTCAACCACTTTAAACCTTTATATATGCTATTTACACTACGTCTTAAAACTTTTTTTCCCCGTAATTTTGGAATTTCTTTGATTTTCAATTCATTTATTAAATTGTATTAAAAAAATGTTGAAGTTGTTTTTAATTCATGATTTATTTATATAAAAAAATGAAAATCTTTCGAAATAATAATAATAAAAAACTAAATGCAGGAAACTAAAGGGTTATCTACTCGCAACCCATAAAGAAATGGGTCCGCCCGCGAACAGTATCATTCTTTGATATTGTTACAGTCGCTGCAATGACAAAGTGTGTGGTTGTAGACAGTGACACCTGCTGGTATATTTGGAACATCAACCTGAAAGAAACCATCAGGAGAGTTTAGAACAAGTTCCTCTGTCTGCATGAGAACACACACAGTCAGTCATGTAATGTTCCACGTAAATGTTATGTAAGCCTGTGGTTCTCAAAGAGGGGTCCGGGCCAGGGACCCCCATGTGGGCCTTGAGGTGGTTCCAGGGGGTCCCCAGCAAAATTACTTAATATAGCATGAACATCTGCTTAATCAATTTAGCCTCCATACATACATAGTCTATCTGACACAAGACCATGTACAACTTGACGTAACATATTTTCATATTTCGGAACCCCACTTTGAGAAGTTGGTCTTGGTTTCCAGTGTTGATTTTGACAGCAAATTATTTTGATTTAGTTTTAGTCATAGTCTTTTGAATAAAATTCCATTTAGTTTTAGTCATATTTTAGTCATATGAAATGTTTTGGTTTTTGTCTAGTTTTAGTCGACAAAATATCATAAGATTAGAGTCGACTAAATCTACAGTTGATTTAGTCGATTAAAATGTATGTTGGCGGTGCCTTGATGGCGTCGTAATGGCTGATTTTACACTCGGTTGCATGCTGAAAATAGCCGATCTACAAGGTCACAACGCGACACATTGTGAGCTTGTAGATCTGCTATTTTCAGCATGCACACCCTAGCGCAACCAACCATAAAACAACTGTCTTAGTTCTACTGGATCTCTTCTCCACTAGTCCCTCCCTAACATTTTAGTCTAGTTTTTATTTGTTGACGAAATTGTTAATATATTTAGACTTTTTTAGTCATCGTAGTTTTTATTTAGTTTTTATTTAGTTTTCGTCAGTGAAAAAAGGTGATCGACGAACATTTTTCGTCATAGTTTTAGTCGACGAAATCAACACTGGTGGTTTCTCAAACATTTTCATGTCAAGGACCCCCCAAACTGATATATATTTGGCCACGGACCCCCATCCGAAATGATTGTGCCAGGAGCCCCCAGAAGAGAAGAGTTATGTTAAAAAACATTCTAAATTAGTCTTTTCAAATGTTTTCAAAAATAGCAGATCTACGAGCTCACAGCACTCGTACTGTAGATCGGCTATTTTTGAATATAGCCAAGTATGAAAATATGGTTAAAGTGCTTCAAATGATTGTGATATTTTATCAACTCATCTTGCTGGGGTCCCCCTGGAACCCCTTCTAGGACCCCTGGGGGTCACGCCCCCGGAGCCCACTTTGAGAAGCACTGGGTTTGACCGTACCTTATGGCGATGTTCTGCGACGCAGCACGTTGCCTCTAAAGTGAAGTCCTTTCCACCGTCCCTCCTCTTCTCCACAGGCGTGGGGTATTGTCTGGAGAAGCAGCAGCCATGACACTGGTAAACTGCACTTCCGGCCTTGCTCGAAAAGAACTTGTTCTCCTGCCGTTTACATCCACAGTGCACTGCATGGGGAACCACAATCTGAATCAGGACTCATTTTTTTTTGCAGTGTACAGCACACAGTGGTGGAAAAAGTACTCACATGTTTTACTTAAGTAAAAGTACATTGATATTTCAATGTGGAAATATACTCTGTTGCAAGTAAAAGTCCGGTTTTCAAAATTGACTTCAGCAAAAGTACAAAAGCATTGGTATCAAAATGTACTTAAAAGTACCAAAAGTAGAAAGTACTCGTTATGCAGAATGTCCCATTTCACGCTCCATCGTTTTGTAGTATTCAATGAGAAGAGAGGATTTGAACAACTAGTGTAATAAATGTATGATCAATAATAAATTAATCTTACTGTTGGCGTGGGCATACACTATGTAAAGAATGTAAATACTAATACATAAATGATAAATTAATCTTACCGTTGGCGTGGGCGTACACTATGTACAGAATGTAGAACACCAGGAGAGGCAGTCCTGTTGATTTCACTGATCTCATCTTGATCACTGCATTTTAGAGCGACAATTCAATTACCTTAATACCACATACAGAGGGACAATTCAATTACTTTAATACCACATACAAAAGGAGACAATTATATTACCTTAACGCCACATACAGAGAGCAAAATATCTGTCAATGGCTGGAAAAATTACACAATATACTAACAAAATATACATTTGATGAAAAGAAAAAAGTTACCACCTCCTTGTGCGTCTGTGCGGTGCTGAAAGTATTTGGATGAAGGTAGTTCTGCCTCAACCTGTGAGCTTTTATACCTGCATACATCAGTCTATATTTCCTCTGCTGGAAATAAGATTAGAAAAACAATCCAACCTTATCAGTGATCTCCTTGACTCATTTGTCTTCTCTTCCTAATACCCTGAATGGGGGAAACAAGCCTGGTGCCACTTACCAGTGGCGGAAATAAAACAAGTATATTTACTCAAGTACTGTACAATTTTGAGGTACTTTTATGTTACTTCTTGAATATGTCAATTTTCTAATAGCCTTCGTTATATTACTCTAATACATCTCAGAGGCAAATATTGTACTTTCTACTCTACTATAATTATTGGAAATCTTCAGTTACTAGTTACTTAGTAGATTTCATTATTACAAAGCATACATTAACCACTTATGCCCTATTTTATACTTTGGCTATATTTGACTAGGTTTGACAAATTTAGGAAAATGTGAGTACTTTAGCACTGTATGTTGAATGCTGTGAAACTGTCCGTTTCAAAGTGTCTTTGAATAGTTCATGTGAGAACGGTGCAAGACAGTTCATTTCATTTTACAAATTGGATCTTCAATGGCCAACCGTGGGATTATAAATTCCATTACACTTCTAATCCCCAGAGCCTTTTCCTGTCAGTGAATGCATGCGTCATCCTTCACACATATTGAGTTACAGTATTATTAAATCAAGGCTTTATCACCAGAACAACCAATACGTAGGCTGTCCACTAAATAAATGAAGAGGACATGCATATTCCTCCATGACCTTTAAACTGTTGGAGGTGGGCAGATGCACTTTAACAATGAGTAAAGACTATCCGCCCCAAAACCTAATCAGGAGATTGGGTTCTTCACAGTATTATTAAAACATCTCTTAATTCAACAATGTGGAATATCTAAGAATACAATCGGTCCAGTTCACATTGTATCGGGAAAGCAACACATTGAGCTTGTAAATCCGCTATTTTTAATCTACCATATCACTCCAGTTCTTAAAGCTTTACACTGGCTCCCTGTATGTCAAAGAATCAATTTTCTATATGCTACTGTTGGTCTATAAAGGCTTTGAATGGTTAAGGGCCAAAATACATATAAGATATCACGATTATTACAATATGATGACATAATGTGGTCATTTTTGGTTACTATAAATGTTTTTACTTTTAGCTTTTGTATTAACAGCTTTTAGTGTACTAATTCTAGTTGTCCATTCTTCCAAGAAATGTACAGATCATATACACAAAGCAGAATGTATTACTTCTACAAAAAATATACATTGGCATCTTATTAAATTCAGTCAAGTACTGTGTATCACAATAGTACACACACACACACACACACACACACACACACACACACACACACACACACACACACACACACACACACACACACACACACACACACACACACACACACACACACACACACACACACACACACACACACACACATTACTATACTTGTGAGAACATCAACATTTTAGGACATTGTTTTTTGCTGCTCATGCAAATATTACTGTTGCATAAACCAGCACACAACAGTGCATAAATCAGGCATAACTCCCACCATGACCCCTACACCTTAACCTCTAAATGTCTAAGCCTGATCTGAATCTTTTCTTAATTGTAAGCACAAGTATCAGGAATAACGTCTATTTCTCAAATTCTACTATATTTGCGGGGACCTTTGGCCCTCACAAGTATAGTAATACAAGCGCAGACACACACACACACATTAAATAAGAAGTTGGCCTCGGTGTGTGAGAGCGGTCAGAAGATCTCAGGCTGCGCTGATGGACACAGCAGGGATGAAGTACTGCAGAGACACATCTTCATGTAGGAGGATGAGGTGGAGAATCCTCTTATGGACGATATCTGAGGAGGACAAGATGTTATAAAGTGTTATGGATGACATCTGAGGAGACGACATTTCTTAATGTTCTTAATCAGTACTTTTACAAAGACATAGGGGGAACATCTACTCGCTTTTGTATGTGACTGTGAGCCTGTAGATCTGCTATTTTCACTATTTAAAAATGTTTTTAAGGTAATAAAAGAGGAACGGTTTTGGACAGGTTTCCACCCGACAGCAACGAAATGTATTATTTATGTCCCACTGTTGTAGTCATGTGAAATTCATACAGTGAAGTTTCTAAGTGTTTTGAAATTAACCTGGACAGATGGGCTGTTTATTTCTCAGTAGAATTTGTAAGCATTCCTAACTGCTTGTTCCTTGTGTTATTTCATTCTCAAGATGTGAAAGAAAAGACATTTCTATTCTATTTTATAAAAACTTTTTTTGGAGACCTTCACATCCCTGGTTACATTTACTGCCATTTTATTGGACTGTAAATATCGTCACTGTCAGGTAGAAACCTTGCATCTTCATATGTCAACTTTTAGGTTTTTTTTCAAAAATCTGACTCAGTGTAAACTACTGCCATCTAGTGGTTAGATCAGGCACACAAGAACAGTACATTAATACTGTGTGTGTGCAGAACTAATGCAATAGTAGCACTATATACATAATTGTTAAGAACAAACTGTCAATATTTTAATTAATACATATACATTCAATATACAGTAACTTTCAATCTACAAAAACAAAACGGAAGTGGGGAGGAGGTAGGCCGTTTTCAGAGCATCTGTAAACTGAATAGCGGAAGCATTTAAAAATTGTGTGAGTCAACAGTCTAACTCGAGAGTCTAGTGTTCAGTGGACCACAATGGAAACAAGCCGTAGGCTTTTGTTGTGTTTATCCACGTTGATGTTTTTTTTTCATTGTTGTACTGTGCACGTTTACTTACTGCACATGGCTTTGGTGGGGTTGACCTGCTGCCCCACTAGGAACTGTTGGAGCTTCCTGATGTCCACCCTGGTCCACGCCATGTCCTCTGGGTCCCTGCTCCGACACTGAGACTGAGAGCCTGCTTCACCTACAAACATACAGTGGTGTAAAGTAACTAAGTACATTTACTCAAGTACTGTACTTAAGTACGCTTTTGAGGAACTTTTACTTTACTGGAGTAATTCCAATTTTCAATATTTTACTTCTACTCCACTACATCTCGGAGGCAAATATTATGCTTTTACTCCACTACAATTATTTGACAGGTTTAGTTACTTTGCAGATTTAGATTATTATCCTAAACCATACACTAACAACACTTGCGCAGAAAACCGGGTTCAAATCCGGGGTAGAAGAGGAAAGTTACACAGTGCAGCTTTAATTAAACTAAAAGATTTGATCAATAAAAAAGATTTTAAAAAGCACACAATCATCAATACTTACTAATAAAATAATAAATCCCTATTTTGGGCACGTCATTATAGTTGAAAAGTAAAATTTAAAAACTGCAAAATCCACAATTGTGACGCCATTGTACGACAAAGTATAAAAATATAAATACCAAAAATGCGGTTGTCAATTATTTTATGAATCAAAAAAGTGTATGCAGTGTATTTACCCCAGGAAGGGTTCCCAAGGTCTTTGAAGTGAGTGGTGACAGAAACCAAGTCTGTTTCTATCTTCAAGTTCATCTCCCCGTTCATGTTGACCTCAATGACCTGGTACACACACAAACACGCAGACACACGCAGCAATTAAATCCATGACTTAAAATCACATTACATAATGCTGAATATTACAATATTCCTAATGTACAGTTTGTGCTCCATTATGACTCAGAACATGTTACAGATGTGACGTGTTATGAGCTTGAAGATCTGTTATTTTCAGTGTGCGGCACTGCTATAAGTATGCTTAATAATAATAATAATAATAATACTACATAGGATTTATATATCGCTTTTCTAGGTACTCAAAGTCGCTTTACAAAGATAAGCAAGATAAGATTAGCACTTCCTCTTGCTTAACTGAACTTCACTGAACTTCAATCGCAAGTTAGATCACAAGTTTACAAGCTGTGCTTACATTTGATATAAGAATAAGATTGGGAGTAAAAATATCAAGAATTAAAACAAATATCAAGAGTTCCTAAGTTTCTTGTCTGAATAAAATATATATGAAATCGCAGCAGATATCAAATATGCATTAAAATGTATAGGAATGAGAGTGTATTCAGAGTCATATACATGAAGTGATAGTGCCAGTGTAATGGAAGCATGTAGAGCTGGGCTCTTGCTCTTGAATTTTTCAAGTATGTATGTCGATGTTTTGACAGCTGGTTTGAGAATAACTTACAACACCTGACTCCTACATAGACGGGAAGTAATCCTACACTAACAGGAAGTAATTCCCTACCAGGAAGTTGGAGAGGTTCTTCATTCTGTCTACAACATTCTTCATGGTCTTCAGCGGAGGCATATAAATACTGACCTGCAAGAAAAGATTACATTCAGTAAGCAAATTATTTTCCCCTCCGAGGGCCAAATTATGTCAAGGATATCAAGCCGAGGGCCGCCGCAAGGGGGTTGAGTTTCCACTGCTGCAGTGAAAGTTGTTTTTTATGTGAAGACAGCTCTGTTTCTGTTTATTATTGGTCGTGGTGGTGGTGGCAATACTAATAATTTGAGGGCTGGGATTATCAAGTCCTGTGTTGAGGGTCACAAAAATGTCTCAAGGCTAATTTATGCTTTGAGCAACAAATGTCGATCGACATGTCGCACGAAGAAAGTGACATTAAAACGACGAAGGGGAGTAAAACTAAAAATAGTATAAAAACAAATATAAAATATACGTAGTACGGTACATAAAGTGTGTAATAAAGATCTCAGTCTCTTATGTGAATAAGACATAAATGGTAGCCGATATCAAATATACATAAAATGTGTAGGAATGCGAGAGGTATTCACATTCATACATACAGGCGATAGTGCCCGTGTAATGTTAGCATTACGCTGTGTTTCGCGTACCTGTAGAAAAATGTTAGGTTGCACACGCCTGACGCCTTCATAAAATGTTACGTACTGTGATTGGTTGGGAAGACGCACGTCAAGACTACATCCACTTCTCCGTTTACTAGGGTTGTCCGATATTGGCTTTTTTACCGATAACCGATATACCGATATTGTCCAACTCTTAATTACCGATACCGATATCAACCGATACCGATATATGCGGGGATTATTGTGATTAGGGTAAGCTCAAATTTCATATCACACACACCATATACAGTAAAAACTCCTGTAACTTACTTATAAAGCAAAAAAAACCGATACCGATATTTTCCCGATATCAATTTTTATGCTAATATCGGCCGATAATATCGGGAGGCCGATAAAATCGGACATCCCTACCGTTTACGTTTTGTGGCAACGCTAGTCGTGTCGGTGAGTCACAGACGGTATGAATGCTCAAAACTCAGAACATTGTGAGACACGTAGTGTGACGTGTCGACACTTGGCTCTCAGCGCATAAATTGGCCCTAACACTACATATCCATACCGACTAGAGTGCTTATAAAGTAGAGTATCTTACATCAACTCTCTTACAGTACACTACATATCCATACACAGTGCTTATAAAGTAGAGTATCTTACATCAACTCTCTTACACTACATATCCATACAGAGTGCGTATAATGTAGGGTATCTTACCTCAGCTCTCTTACACTACATATCCACACAGAGTGCTTATATAAATTAGAGTGTCTTACATCAAAGTCAGGCATGCAGGGCTCTTTGAAGTCATTCCACAGTCGTCTGGGGATGACGTCCACAGGGATGTCATGAGTGACCACCCGACTGATGCTGGACAGTGTGGGCTGCAGGACACATCACACCAATCATTAGAAACATCACACCAACCTCTACAATCATCACACCAATCACGGCTAGTCTAAATATTTTGAGATGGGGGTCTGCGGCCAAATACATATTGTTGTTGTTTGGTGTAGACAGTGTAGACATGCGTTCCTCACCAGCTCAGCAGCGATGGTGAGACATGGACAGTGCTTCTTGGTCAGCTTGATCTTGACTGACTTGGCGTTTTGGGCCGTCCTCAGAGCCCGGGACAGGTTCTCTGGGGCCAGCTCCAGGCAAATCTCATTGGCCTCCGGAGACACACCCTCCAACTGGTACTCATCAAAGAAGTTGGCCTGGGGGGGGGGGGGGGGGGGAGAGAGAGAGAGAGAGAGAGAGAGAGAGAGAGACATTTGCTGCCATTTGTCCGAATGGTTTTATACCAAGTGAGAATGCAAAACATGAAATATTGCTTCCATTTGTTTCAAAAGTTTATCCCAAGCTAACCTTTGCTTATGTGTATATAAATTATATGCAACTATTTCTGACAGCAAATGCAAAAATCTTATGGTTTTGCAAGCTAGTTTTTTTCCTAAACTGCAATGCAACACAGCTCTGTTTGCACATTTATTTTTCTACAAGAGCTTGTAGGTCTGCTATTTTTGGTGAGCTACACCAAGCATTGTGCAACATAATTAATAATAAATGAATCTTCAGTGACCAATTGTCCTGCTGTGACTGAGACTCATATTTACGAATCACATTTGAATCACATTTGAATCACATTTCAAACCAGTCTAGGAATTTGGTTAAAATATGATTTGCTACACAATCAGTTTCCACGTGTTTTGTTTGCTGTTCAGTCTTGATTAAACCAATTTGATCCAAATCTGGATAGGCCAAAATGTTGATATGAACGTAGCAATTTACAATTAAGGCATTAAACATGAGAACAAATGACCACGGTATGTCTGTATGGTCGTCATATCTAGGTAAGTTGCTAGCATCAATCCAACAGAACATAGCCTTGCATTCATTTCTCCCAGCCCTAGTTTACCTGTAACAGTTCACACCACATGCTGACCCCTCCGCTGTCCACTTTACTGGACAGAATGAAGAACAGGTTGTCAGGAGTCATCCTCAGCACACACGACTTGGTCAGCTTGGCGATGGTGTTGACGACACCTTCCAGTTACAAAAAAAGAAGCACTTTGACACATTAAAACCTGGGCGTTAGCGTTGGCTATTCAAAAATAGCAGATATAAAATCTCACAGCACAGCACCAACATTTTTAATTTTTTTCGTATTATTTGTATGTTAAAAACATTATTCTCACAGCGTCTGCTAAATCTAATGAATAAATTGTAAAATGGTAAATTGCAATAGGAATATTTCCAATTTTCTGTACTTTGACTTCTGCTCCACTACATCTCAGAGGCAAATATTATACTTTTACTCCACTACAATTATATGAAAACTTTAGTTACTACTAGTTACTTTGTAGATTTTGATTATTATTACAAAACATACATTAACCACTTCAGCCCTATATACATTTCAACCATTTGAAAATAGTAGATCTACTGTACAAGCTCACAGTGTGTCGCGATGCGACAAAAGATTGCTATACATTGTATGTATGAAAACTGGGGAAATGGGACCTTATCTGCATAATGCGTACCCTTACTTTTGGTACTTTAAGTACATTTGGGTCCCCTCCCCAGCTATTCAGCTAAGTACTTAATATAGCATCACAATCATTTTTAACACTTTAACCTTTTATACTTTGGCTATTCAAAAATAGGAGATCTACAAGCTCATATAGTGCCACGCTATGAGCTTGTAGATCTGCTATTTTTTCAAAGATCTTGAACATTTTGGGGCATTTTTAACACAAATCTTTTCCCCTGGGGGGTCCCTGGCAAAACACATTTTCAGATGGGGGTCCCTGGCACAACATATTGTCAGATGGGGGTCCCTGGCATAACATATTTTCAGATGGGGGTCCCTGGCACAACAGGGTCCTTTTGACATGAAAAGGTTTGAGAACCACTGTTTTAAATCCTTAAAAACCTTCAGTGTTGTTTATTCTGTTCTGGAGCTCAGGTAGGACTCTGTTTTAATCATACTTGTTGCTTGATGTCATGATTGCGGTGGTGGAAAAAGTACAAAAATTCTTTACTTAAGTAAAAGTACCAATACTGCGATATGGAAATACTCTGTTCCAAGTGAAAGTCCATTCAAAATGTACTTTAGTAAAAGTACGTACTTTAGTAAAAGTACAAAAGTATTGGCATCAAAATGCAATTAAAGTACCAAAAGTTATTGTACTAAAAACCTTCACAATAAACACAATAAATGTGGTAATAAGTAATAACTCACGTGTGAAGTGACCCAGACATCCCACGTCGATCATCTTGGCTCTGAACTTCATGTTTAATGATGGTTTAATGTGTTTTAATCATAAATAAATGTGATTCTAAAGCTTTGTTATTCTTTCACAAGTTCACTTGTCTGTCGTCGTCGGCGGGTTTGTTTTTGAAGATGCACCATTTCCTGTTCCGATCGTGCTTAAGATCCGGCAGAAACAACGACCACAAGAGCTGTGAAACATTGGTTCCTTCCTCCTCCTCACGGTGGTTCTGCTTCTGTGACGCAGCAGAATAAGATAAAGATAAATAAATTAAAGTCCACGAAAACTAGAATACAAAAATATATAATCATTCCAGTTAACTGAAATAAAAATAAGGCTTTGCAAAAAAATGAAATAATGAAAAAATATTTTGGATTTTTTTATTTGATTTTGATTGATTGATTGATTGATTGATTGATTGATTGATTGATTGATTGATTGATTGATGGATTGAATATTTTATAAGGGGTTTGCAAAAAAAGCACAGGAAAGTACAGTTCAATACAAGGTCTGTTAAGAGGATTTTAAACCCAAGAAACCCTATGGCTAAAATGTCATCAACACATTGATGGACACTCTCCAGTGGGACAGAAAGCACTGAGCAGACATTGATAACATGATACCATTTAAGCCATTTAGACCTGTTGTAATATGTGTTTATACCTTTGATGCCGAGAACGAGTTTATGTCATTGTATAGTATTTATTTCTCAGCCTCTGTAGCAGATAGACACAGAAAATAACATTTGAGAGCTTAAACCTGCATGGCTATGAATAACAATAACCAAAGAAAAATTTAAAGCAAATACATTCCACAAATCACTTTATGTCTGTCTTGAAAATTGTATAGATTTGTTTTAATGAACATTAGGGCTAATTAAAGTGATTTTCTGTCAAAAGTTTAAGCTCCACAATGTTTTTATTTCATGTTGCCATCTGCTGCATATATTTCTATTTTCACTCTAATGTAGGCCTGCTGACCGGCCTGCTCATACTTATGTGTTTTTTTCCATTTCAGATTATAGCCGTGGGTAGGGGTGCTGAGGGGGCTGCAGCACCCCCTGAAAATAATGTATGAAAAATATTTTTTTGCATGATGTGCCTGTTGTTGTTGGTCGTTATTTGGGGGGGATAGTGCAATATGTGTTCTGGAACAGAATTAAAGTAACAAAAAAAAAACGCCCACAGCACCTGTACCCTATAACGTCTTCCCACGGCCCTGTTTACTGGGTGTTGTTCCGTTTACAGATTAATTAGATTATTAGGTGTTGATAACAGTTTCCTGTTACGTTGGACAGAAACCACATCCTTATGAAAAGATAACGTTGAAGAGGACAGCTGACGTGTCCTAAACACAGAGATATAGACACGTGTTCAGTGAAGATCCAGTTCACACTAAAGTGAGACTGCATCCACCCATCCATCCATCCATCCATCCATCCATCTGTCCATCTTCAACCGCTTATCCGGAGTCGAGTCACGAGGGCAACAGTTCCAGCAGAGAGCTCCAGACTTCCCTTTTCCCGAGCATCATTCGCCTTTTCCTCTTGGGGCACTGATCCCAAGGCGTACCAAGGCCAGTGCCTCTGGAGACAAACATGCATCTAACGGTGTTCTTTATTCTGTTGTGGAGCTCAGGTAGGACTCTGTTTTAATCATACTTGTTGCTTGATGTCATGATTGCAGTGGTGGAAAAAGTACAACAATTCTTTACTTAAGTAAAAGTACCAATACTTTTAATTCGAAGTAAAAGTCCAGAATTCAAAATGTACTTTAGTAAAAGTACAAAAGTATTGGCATCAAAATGCACTTAAAGTACCAAAAGTAATTGTACTAAAATATTTGCAAATAGCAGATCTACAAGCTCACAACGCGCCGCATCGCAACGTGTTGTGAGCTTGTAGATCTGCTATTTGCAATTAGCCTAGGTATAAAATAGGGCTATCTTGGTTAATGTATGTCTTATAATGTAATCATTTATATGTCTGAAAAGGAACTAGTAACTAAGTTTTCAAATAATTGTAGTGGAGTAAAAGTACCATATTTGACTCTGAGATGAAGTGGAGTAGAAGTAAAAGTATTGGAAATTGGAAATACTCAAGTAAAGTACAAATACCTCAAAATTGTACTTAAGTACAGTACTTGAGTAAATGTACTTAGTTAATTTTCACCACTGGATACGTGTTGCGCAGTGTGCACATACACACATAGATAATATGCTCACAGCACCTACGATACTGTTTTCTGAACATTCGACTTCTGAACAGTTTCTACCCGGCTACCAATAGACTGTTGAGCAAGGCATGAACACCTGCATACTGTATGACGCTAATGTTTTTAAATATCCTTGGTACTGTATATACCTGCGTTCACACTCGCTATTTTTATAGATGTATATATTTTTTACTGTTCTATTTAACTTGAACTATTTTTACTTTCCTACCTCTCTTTCCCTTTGCCCTCACTCTACCTCTATCCACTCTCTTCTCACAAAATATTACAAATCGATGGAGCACGCACGAAAAAAAAAATTTCACCCACTGCATTATATGTAAACTGTAAAAAAAAAAACGATGATAGTGATCTCTATGTCCTCTTAATTTCATCTGTTATTGGACAAAAGTCACTAGTCACTGATCACTGGCCACAATGTAAAATGAACAAGGCTAGATGCATGTTCTTAATCAACACTTTAGGTTAGACATAATTTGGTGTCATAGGTTTTAACCCCTGGGTTGCGTGACAACCAATTAGCCAATTACAATGTGAGTGTCCCAAACAAGAAGAAACGAAGAACATCATGTCCTGTATGTCAACACATAAACCAGGCTGCTGTAACTGATAGAGAGGATCCATGTACTCTGTTACACTCAAACTTATTCCTTTTACTATTATTCTTCAGGTCTCCAGACACAACCAACACACCACACAACAGGTAAACAAATAAAAAAGTGGCTTTTTTTCAATTCAACAATTCAACAATATTCAACAATAATATTACTATTTTTTTGTTTGTTTTACTGTTTATTCTATTGTCTCTGTACAGAGTCTGAATATATCAGGTTGGTGAACGGAAGCCGTCAGTGTGCTGGTATAGTGGAGATGAAACACCAGGGAGAGTGGAGACTGTTAAATGGTGTTGTAGACGGGAATCTGAAGTCAGCATCTGTAGTGTGCGGACAGCTGGACTGTGGCTCAGCTGTTGCAGAAGAATCGCTTTATGGTCGTACAAGTCCACCTGCATGGGGTCCTCTCAAGGTAATCTGTTCAGGTAACAATGACTTCAACAATTCCATCCATCCACCTTGCGTCTGTGAAGGGCACAATGATGTACATTTGTTCTGTTGTTTTGTATATTGTATAAATAATAATATCTCTCTCTCTCTCTCTCTCTCTCTCTCTCTCTCTCTCTCTCTCTCTCTCTCTCTCTCTCTCTCTCTCTCTCTCTCTCTCTCTCTCTCTCTCTCTCCCTCCCCCTCCCTCCAGGGTCTGTGAGGTTGGTGAATGGGACTAGTTTGTGTTCAGGCAGAGTGGAGGTGAAGTCTAATCAGTCGTGGGTCTCAGTGTGTGAAGGAGACTTTGACCAGCAGGATGCACAGGTGCTCTGTAGGCAGCTTGGCTGTGGAGCTCCTTCAGTCCTCCAGGGGGCGCTCTATGGAGAAGTGAGGGCTCCAATGTGGACCAAAGAGTTCTTGTGTGAAGGCAAGGAGTCTGTTCTCCTGGACTGTAGAACCTCAGACTCAACTAGAAACACCTGCTCACCTAAGAAGACTGTTGGACTCACCTGCTCAGGTAAAAGACAAACACTTTAGGTTTGGATTACTATTTTATAATCAAAGAAATATTTGCTTTTTTCTTTTACTGTTTATTCTATTGTCTCTGTACAGAGTCTGAATATATCAGGTTGGTGAAAGGAAGCCGTCAGTGTGCTGGTATAGTGGAGATGAAACACCAGGGAGAGTGGAGACTGTTAAATGGTCTTGTAGACTGGAACTGGAAGTCAGCATCCGTAGTGTGCGGACAGCTGGACTGTGGCTCAGCTGTTGCACAAGAATCGTTTTATGGTCCTATAAATCCACCTAATTGGGGTCCTATCAAGGTAATCTGTTCAGGTAACAATGACTTCAACAATTCCATCTATCCATCCATCCACCTTGCGTTTGTGAAGGGCACAATGATGTACATTTGTTCTGTATGTTTTTAATGAGTGTATGGACGACTTAACTATGATCATTTGTTCTGAGAGGTTCAAAGAAAAACGTATTAGCCACTAAATTAAGTTAAAATGACAGAGTTTAGAAACACCAAAAACGAAACGAACAGAAATGTGAACATTTTTGAATAATCCCTTAGATTTTTCACATAATGTATTTTTCAGGATGATCTCTCTCTCTCTCTCTCTCTCTCTCTCTCTCTCTCTCTCTCTCTCTCTCTCTCTCTCTCTCTCTCTCTCTCTCTCTCTCTCTCTCCCTCCAGGGTCTGTGAGGTTGGTGAATGGGACTAGTTTGTGTTCAGGCAGAGTGGAGGTGAAGTCTAATCAGTCGTGGGTCTCAGTGTGTGAAGGAGACTTTGACCAGCAGGATGCACAGGTGCTCTGTAGGCAGCTTGGCTGTGGCGCTCCCTTAGTCCTCCAGGGGGCGCTCTATGGAGAAGTGAAGGCTCCAATGTGGACCAAAGAGTTCTTGTGTGAAGGCAATGAGTCTGTTCTCCTGGACTGTAGAACCTCAGACTCAAATAGAAACACCTGCTCACCTAACAAGACTGTTGGACTCACCTGCTCAGGTAAAAGACAAACTACACTTTAGGTTTGGATTACTATTTTATAATCAAAGCAGTATTAGTTTGTATTTTCTTTCTTTTTTTTTTCTTTTTACAGTTTATGATATTGTGTCTGTACAGAGTCTGGATATATCAGGTTGGTGAACGGAAGCCGTCAGTGTGCTGGTATACTGGAGATGAAAATCCAGGGACAGTGGAGACTGTTAAGTGGTGTTGTAGTCTGGAACTGGAAGTCAGCATCTGTAGTGTGCAGACAGCTGGACTGTGGCTCAGCTGTTGCACAAGAATCGGGTTATGGTCCTATAAGTCCACCTGCATGGGGTCCTCTCAAAACCTGTGTTGGATCTGAGTCTTCACTGAGGGAGTGTGGACTAGCTGAGAGAAGTGAGAAATTGCCCTTCAGACTGGAAGTGATCTGTTCAGGTAACACATTTATTCAACAATTCCATCCATCCATCCATCCATCCACCTTGTGTTTGTGAAGGAAACAATTATGTACATTTGTTCTTTATGTTTTTTTAATGAGTGTATGGAGGACGTAACTATGATAATTTGTTCTGACAGGTTCAAAGAAAAACGTATTAGCCACTAAATTAAGTTAAAATTACAGAGTTTAGAAACAACAAAAATGAAACAGACATAAATTTAAACTTTTTGAATAATCCCTTACATTTTTGCACATCGTTTATGTTTCAGGTTTTCAGGTTTTCACGCAAATAAAGTGTTACTGAAAATAATCTCTTTTTCTCTCCACCTTGCGTTTGTGAAGGGCACAATGATGTACTTTTGTTCTGTTGTTTTGTATATTGTATATATAATAATCTCTCTCTCTCTCTCTCTCTCTCTCTCTCTCTCTCTCTCTCTCTCTCTCTCTCTCTCTCTCTCTCTCTCTCTCTCTCCCCCTCCTTCCAGGGTCTGTGAGGTTGGTGAATGGGACTAGTTCGTGTTCAGGCAGAGTGGAGGTGAAGTCTAATCAGTCGTGGGTCTCAGTGTGTGAAGGTGACTTTGACCAGCAGGATGCACAGGTTGTCTGTAGGCAGCTTGGCTGTGGAGCTCCTTCAGCCATCCAGGGGGCGCTCTATGGAGAAGTGAAGGCTCCCATGTGGACCGAAGAGTTCTTGTGTGAAGGCAATGAGTCTGTTCTCCTGGACTGTAAAACCTCAGACTCAACTAGAAACAGCTGCTCACCTAACAAGGCTGTTGGACTCACCTGCTCAGGTAAAAGACAAACACTTTAGGTTTGGATTACTATTTTATAATGAAAGCAATATATATATATATTACTGCTTATTCTATTGTCTCTGTACAGGGCCTGATGATGTCAAGTTGGTGGGAGGAACCAGTCACTGTAATGGTAGACTGTGGATTAAACGCCGGGAGACCAGTGGAGACCAGTGGAGACCAGTGGGTGATCAAGCGAGGACATGGAGCATGGAGTTATCATCTGTAGTGTGTAGACAGTTGGACTGTGGCTCTGCTGTTTCAACAGAAGTTATGGTTGATTCTACAGATCAACTTACATTTTGGGTTTACTCTTCTTCCTGTGATGGGTCTGAATCTTCACTGAGGGAGTGTGGAAGAACGGTGATTTATTATACCTCCGACAGGCAGGAGTTGATCTGTTCAGGTAAGAAGCAGGCATCAACAACGACACAATGGCAGTGTCACATTAAGTCTGTATGTCCGTCTGCCCTGACCAATGATGGGCCGCCGCCATTTATTTTATTTTAATAATAAAAAAAGTATTTGATCTCTTTAACATCATCTACTATGTTCTGTCTTGTTACAGATCTGCTGAAACCCTCCATAAAGGTGGTTTCTGAGGGCCTGCAGCAGGGGCTGCTGTTGATGGAGGGTTCCAACTTCACCATCAGCTGCTCCATCAAGCCACAGTACCCAGGAGGCTCCTTTCACCTCACCTTCACTGGATCCAACACAACAGACAACCACACCCAGACAGCTGTCAATCACTCTGCCGACTTCCTGTTTCCTGCAGCAGACCACACCCACCAAGGAAACTACAGTTGTTTTTATCACAATGTTTCTAATCATAACTTCTCCTCTCAGAGTGAGCTCCTCTCTCTCACTGTCCTAGGTAGGTGTCTGTCTGTCTGTCTGTCTGTCCGTCCGTCCGTCCGTCCGTCCGTCAGAAGCATGATTGATTGATTGATTCCTCAGTTTAGGGTCAGACAATGGCCAGGTAATTGGTCACTGATCAAAACTAAATATTTTTTAGTGTTCAGTAGTAATTAAGGTTTCGAGAGCCTATCAGGCTTCGAAGCCTTATTGCATTCCTTGGCTTTCACTATTATTATTATTATTATTAAGGTTTCGAGAGCCTATCAGACTTCGAAGCCTTATTGGGATACTAGGCTTTCTTTATTATTATTAAGGTTTCGAGAGCCTATCAGACTTCGAAGCCTTATTGGGATACTAGGCTTTCTTTATTATTATTAAGGTTTCGAGAGCCTATCAGGCTTCGAAGCCTTATTGGGATACTAGGCTTTCTTTATTATTAAGGTTTCGAGAGCCTATCAGGCTTCGAAGCCTTATTGCATTCCTTGGCTTTCACTATTATTATTATTATTATTATTAAGGTTTCGAGGCCTATCAGGCTTCGAAGCCTTATTACATCTCTACACTTTCATTATTCTTCCGCCGCTTTTGGCAGTTCTGGCCTAACCGCGTGGTCACTTTTTATGAAATTCGGCAATATGGTAGAGGGCTATGCCAAACGGCGAAGACCCGAAACTCACAACCATCGGCCAAAGGGTGGCGCTGTAGCACTCAATTGAAATATGTCAACTTTGAACAGGTACAACTCATGCCCTGTTTGACCTACAGCCATGAGACTTCAATGCACACATGCGTTTCCTCATGCCTAACAACTTTCACTGTTTGACTTTTGACCTCTGACCTTTAGATCTCCCACCATTTCGAATTCTATGAAAAGCAGTAAAAAGCAGTAAAAATCTAACTCCTCCTGGGATTTTTGAGCAATCTGTACGAAACTGTCTACACATGAACTTTGGACCAATGCCGACAGACGTGAGCAAGCGGATTTTCCATAAGTGAAAACGTTAAGCTTTTATAAGCCAATGAAAATTGCAGTTTTATGACAATTATTCATCTGCCCCTAACTCATACATGCAGACTCACATTTGTTTGACACTTTGCAATATTGTAGAGGGTCATTCCAGGTATCACTGAAACCAATCTTACTCCAATTGGTCAAAGGGGGGCGCTATAGCAATTTTTTGAAAATGCAAGCTTTAAACAGGCAAAAGTCATGCCTCGTTTGGCCGACAGCCGTTAAACCTGCTTACACATGTGCCTTGACTCATGAGGAACACATGTATCACTTTGACCAGTAAGCTCTGCCCTTAGATTGTCTGCAATTTTGAGCAGTTTGAAAAACATTTAAACCAAGGATTTCTGAGCAATTTGCATGAAACTGTGTCAAATAAATGTGTCAAGCCCTTTTTCACAGGTTCAGGTGTGTTGGTTCAATAGCTTGATCGCTTAATCATCTGCCTTGAAACCACAGGGTTGCCGGTTCGAATCCCACCTCATGTAGACTTCATTATAATTGCATTGCACACAACATGACTGTATCAATGAATGCATGTGCAATTGTTAAAGATAACGAGAAATGCATACTTGAAAGTAGTTATTTTCAATGTATGACGTACTTCATTCGCCCTTTTGTTTTGTTTTGTTAGATTCGCCTTGCTCACTGTCTGATGCTGTGGATTCAATAGCTCCACCAGTAGAGTGTGAGCCTCATGTGCCGAAGGTCCCTGGTTCAAATCCCACTGATTACAGTTTACATTTAAATTGCATTGTACAAAACATGACCCTGTTAATTCAGACATGTGCAACTTTTAAACAATAACATGAAATGCCTTTTTGAGACTAGTTGTTTTTTTATGTACAACATACTTTCTTGTGAAAATAGCCAATCTACAATCTCACAACTTTTCAGATAGCAACACATTGTCAGCTTGTAGATCAACTATTTTCACTAGTTTCCATTCCAAGAACACAAAACAAAACTTTATTGCTAAATATTTGTCAACCAGTAATCTAGAGTAGTTAGCAAAACAGAGGCTTGGTTCATAACGGACTGAAAAACCTATAGATATCAACAGACACCATCAGGGAGGCCATATTTCTAGCTCAATAAGAAGAGAGGCAGCCTGTGAATCCATAGGTCGCTGGTTTGATCCCTGTCCCCAACAATGCATTGAGGTGATCATTATTTGGAATTCTTACTTTGTTACAAACATACTCCTGGTAGCCTGTCTGTCTGTCTGTCTGTCTGTCTGTCTGTCTGCCTCTCTCTCACTCTGTCACTGTCTGTCTGTCTGTCTGTCTGTCTGTTTGCCTCTCTCTCTCTGTGTGTGTCTGTCTGTCTGTCTCTCTCTCACTCTGTCACTGTCTGTCTGTCTGTCTGTTTGCCTCTCTCTCTGTGTCTGTCTGTCTGCCTCTCTCTCACTCTGTCTGTCTGTCTATCTATCTGTCTGTCTGTCTGTCTGTCTGTCTGACTGCCTCTCTCTCACTCTGTGACTTTCTGTCTGTCTGTCTCTCTCTCATTCTGTCACTGTCTGTCTGTTTGTCTGCCCCCCCCCCTCTCTCTCTCTCTCTCTCTCTCTCTCTCTCTCTCTCTCTCTCTCTCTCTCTCTTTCTACCTCTCTCTCTCTCTCTCTCTCTCTCTCTCTCTCTCTCTCTCTCTCTCTCTCTCTCTCTCTCTCTCTCTCTCTCTCTCTCTCTCTCTCCTTTTCTCGAAACCGCTCATTGCTGCTTGCAGCTATATTTATGTTTGTAATTGGTTTATTTTCAACATGTTTGATCTCTCTAACATCTTCCTTACGATGTTTACATATCTGCTTTTTCAACCAATCACCTCTGTCTTGTTTCAGCTCCACTCTTTGAGCCAAACATCACGCTCTGCCCCTCCACAAAGGGGGTTTCTGAGGGCCTGCAGCAGGGGCTGCTGGTGATGGAGGGTTCCAACTTCACCATCAGCTGCTCCACCCAGCCACAGTATCCAGGAGGCTCCTTTCACCTCACCTTCACTGGATCCAACACAACAGACAACCACACCCAGACAGCTGTCAATCACTCTGCCGACTTCCTGTTTCCTGCAGCAGACCACACCCACCAAGGAAACTACAGTTGTTTTTATCACATCAATGTTTCTAAACATAACTTCTCCTCTCAGAGTGAGCTCCTCTCTCTCACTGTCCTAGGTATTTATCTGTATGTCTGTCTGTCTGTGCAGTCTCACTATCCAAACAACTATTCCACAATCTCTGAATGCTATATAGAGTCTGGAACTACGCCTCCCGAAATCCGAGAGAGGAAACTGGCACTTCCGTTCACGAAAATATATTTTAAAATATTTTTACATTTTACTTTTTAATTTCCATTTCTGCTAAGCAGCAAGCTAAATACACTTAGATGATTTGTATTTATATTAGGATAAATGTGCGCGACTTTAAAGACTAAACAGAAGTCGGGAGGAGGCTTCACATCCGGTTTATATTCTGCTCATGATCAGAGCTTCCGAGTCCCAGACTGTATGACCGGAAACATTTGAAAATTGTTGGAGGCAACAGTCTGGCCACGCGAGACTAGTGTCTGTCTGTGTGTCTGTCTGTCTGTCTGTCTGTCCGTCCGTCCGTCCGTCCATCAGAAGTATGATTGATTGATTGATTCCCTCAGTTTAGGGTCAGACAATGGCCAGGTCATTGATCAAAACTAAATATTTTTGAGTGTTCAGTAGTAATTATGTTTGTAATTGGTTTATTTTCAACATGTTTGATTTCTCTAACATCTTCCTTACGATGTTTACATCTGCTTTTTCATCCAATCGCCTCTGTCTTGTTTCAGCACCACTCTCTAAGCCAAACATCACGCTCTGCCCCTCCATAAAGGGGGTTTCTGAGGGCCTGCAGCGGGGGCTGCAGCTAGAGGAGGGTTCCAACTTCTTCACCATCAGCTGCCTCACCCAGCCACAGTATCCAGGAGGCTCCTTCCACCTCACCTTCACTGGATCCAACACAACACACGACCGCACCCAGCCTGCTGTCAATCACTCTGCCGACTTCCTGTTTCCTGCCGCAGACCACACCCACCAAGGAAACTACAGCTGTGTCTATCACGTCACTGTTTCGTCTCATAATTTAACTTCTGAGAGTCAGTTCCTCTCTCTTACTGTGAAAGGTAACCTGGTAACATGAAATCGACGTATCGAATCATAATATGAAACTCAGTAAAACAGGCAAACACATGAATGTGACTTGAATTTAGACATTTAAACGACCACTTCACCCATTTTCAACCATATCTTCGTATAATTGGTCCTCACTAATGCTCATTATAAGATGGCATCATTTCTGTCTACTCACTCTGTGTGTCTCAGGGGAGGTCTGTGAACGGCTCAGAAACCTGCCTACCAGTGACATCATTGGCAGGCAGCCTTGGTAATTTCAAACAAGCAGGTGTTATTATTCATTTTATTTATTTTTTTAATGCAAGAAGAATGGCCTCTATTTCAGCATGTTAACTTTCCAGGAAGAGAAAGGCTGTAGTTTCTATTAGCTTGGAATCCCCATCGATGATGTCATTGGTAGGCAGACTTCCGAACTGTCCGCTGTCCACCAATGAGACAAAGAGTGAGTGTGTGTCATCTTTTAATGAGCATCAGTGAGGACCAATTATAAGTGAATTCTATTGAATCAAGCCTTTTCATTGAAAGCTTTCCCTTACATGATGTTTGGTGATGTTCTTATCCCAACATATTTTTCTCACAGCCTCTCAGCTGACCTCTAACATCATCAGAGTTACAGTCGCAGCGTTCCTGCTGCTGCTGTTGATGCTGGTACTAAGTGTCCTCTATCATCTTTCGAGGGTAATTATACATCTTTATTTAATGACAGACTGGAATGTAAATGTAGTTACACTGTTTTGATTGAACCCATTTAGACCGGGAAAGAATCTGTGTCTTTTTTTAGATTTCTTTGGCTATTCAAAAATAGCAGATCTACAAGCTCATAGCGTGGCGAGTGCCGTGCTATGAGCTTGTAGATCTGCTATTTTTGAAAAATAGTGAAAATTTGAGCAAATCTTTGAATATATATATTTTTGGTCCTGGGTTCGATTCCCGCCAGGGACGCTGTGGGTCCTGGGGGCGTGTCTTCTCCTCCGCGTCATCAGCGCCCATACCCTAGGTGGGGGTTGGCGAAAGGGCCCACTCTGTGTGGAGTTTGCATGTTCTCCCCGTGTCTCCTAGGGTAGTTAATACCCTCACAAAAACATGTAGTAATCCTGGTCACTATACTGCCTCCCCCTGGTCAGCCGGGGCGCCTGATGGAGGGGAAGGGAACTGGTTGGAATAACGTGCTCCTTCCACGCGCTACGTCCAACCAGGGAAACTCCCCCCTGTCGGGTGACAAGAAGGTCAGTTGGCTCTCATGCATTGAAGGAGGCATGAGCTCGGCCCTGGCCTCCCTAGGCTGGTGGGGGGAGTGTAGTGCCCAGGATCACTTAGCAAATTGGCACCGGGTGAAAAAAGGGTTACAAAATCGTGGGACAAAAAATTTAAAAGAAAAAAAATATATATTTTTTTGGAAAGCAAACATTTTTTAACTCAAGTCTTTGCTTCTGGGCGATTCTACAAATGTCTTCTAAATCCTAACAGTTTTTTGAAAAAAATGTTGTGGTACTTTTTCATGTCAAGGACCTCCAAAATTATATGAATTTTGCCCCCATCTCAGATATTTTGTTCCAGGGACCCCCAGAAGTTGTAACAGAGTTAAAGTATTTGCTATGGAAAAATAGATTCAAAGATTTGCACACACACTCGGTGCCGCTCTATGAGCTTGTACAGTAGATCTGCTATTTTTGAATAGCCAAAGAAATCTTAAAATTACACAGATGCGTTCTCGGTCTGAAAGGGTTAAGACAGCCAGTTATGATCCAGTAAGTGAAAAATGGGTGCTGTGTTTATTCCAGGCCACCAGGGCGCGGGATGCGGGAGAGGAGAACATTGAGATGGTTTATTATAACATTGTTGGTTCCGGTGCTGAGGCTGGACAGAGTGGAGATGCAGGAGTCCAGGACACAGAGATCGACCACCTGTATGAGAATGTTCCCTAAGGCAGTGGTTCCCAAACATTTTAGCACAAGAAATATGATGTCTCCCCGGGACCCAAACTAGCGAAAATGGTAGATCTACAAGCTCACAACTTGGCACAGTTTTTCATTTATGATAAATTGTGATTTTGAAAATATTTTTTAAGTGATAATAATTAAAAACAAAATGTAGGAAATTAAATAAAATTGATATTTACTCACGACCCATACAAAATGAGTCTGCAATCCAAAAATAGGTCCTGTCCCGGCTGTTTGGGAAACACTGCCCCACAAGGAGCTCCTGAAGCTGCATGGACCGAGTGAAGAGGCGGATCATCTGTATCATCTCTCATCCAACACGAAACTGTACATCACCTCAGTCACGGTGTGAACATTAACATAACCGGGTGCTCTGGTGTCACAGGGGTGAAGCTGTCCGCCACCGCGGAGTCTAGGGGTTCAAATCCACAGCGTTGCATCCGGCTTGATATACAGTATACTAGAACTGTATATATGCAAACACAATTGGTTGTGTTCGTGGGAGGGATGGTATACCTGTCAATGGGGGGTGTTGGTGATAACAGGACACAAAAGGAATTTTGCCAATTGTATATGTATAGAAGATGTACAAAAGATAATTTGAAAATAGCAGATCTACAAGCTCACAATGTGTTGCGATGTGACGCATTGTGAGCTTGTAGATCGGCTATTTCAAATGGCCGATATGTACATAGGGTTGAAGTGGTTAAGGTATGTTTTGGAATAATAATCATATTATATACTCAAGTACAGTAGCAGTACTGTACCTAAAAATTGTACTTAAGTATAAAGTAGTTGAGTAAATGTACTTAGTTACTTTACACCACTACTTGTAAGCCAATGCATAGGCCTACTGTACCTTTATATGGACTCTGGTGCTTTCAGGTTATTTATAATACATAGGCCTACAGTACCTACCTTTATATGGAGTTTGGTGCTGTCAGGTTATTTAGAGCTACTGTACATTTTAACCATAGTGTTGTTAAGAAATACACTGTGATGAAGTTGAGAAATAAACAAGCAGCAGTTGTTTACTATACAATGTTTAAGCTCTATTGTGTGATGATCAGTCAAACAGTGATAAATATGAAATGTTAAAACAAGCTAGCTCCACCATTCATTCACACATGATGACAAACTGACTACAGCAGCCAAACAGAGGCACAGGACGACTTCACCGCTTTTCAACCTATCTTCATATAATTGGTCCTCACTAATACTCATGATAAAATGGTACCATTTTTTTCTACTCGGTCTGTGTCTCAGAGGAGAGCTGTGGACAGTTCAGAGTCCCGTCTACCAGTGACATCATCAATGGGGAATCCAAGCTAATAGAAACTGCAGGCTTTCTATTCCTGGAAAGTTGCAATGCAATAAAAGAAGCCATTGTTCTCGTGTTAATAAAAATAAAAATAAAAAATGTGAAATCTTGTTGGAAAAAAAAATCATGCCTAACGATGATGTCACTGGTAGACGGGTTTCTGAACTGTCCACAGCCCTCCTATGAGACACAGACCAAGTAGAAAAAAATGGTACCATTTTATCATGAGCATTAGTGAGGACCAATTATATGAAGATAGGTTGAAAAGCGGTGAAGTCGTCCTTTAACCACTTTACCTGGAATCAATATTTAAGCCATGTCATAATTAGTCTCGCGTAGCCAGACCCAACAGAAAATGAAAAACAGCGACCTCTGCTGTTTGTAATATTGTCTGTGGGGTCTGGCCGGAGGCAAATGGAACACCAGTGCGCAGGGAAACCGGGGTTTCATGTCTGCCTTCAGCGCATCACTTCCGGTTGGTGCGACTATGTTTTCATTCCCACTAACAATATTTCTACACGGAAC
>NC_139959.1:1277500-1362500 GCF_963454915.1 Gymnoscopelus microlampas | reverse complement strand
AAAATCTGTTATATATTATCAAACATCTAACAACAATATGAACTATAGTGTTAACAGAGTGACAATGACATCACATGAGTCATTGTGAAACAATGATTCATGGTCACACACTATTTCAGTAATATAATTAATTTGATTATATCTGATTGTATTTATTTCATTTTATTTGAATGCAAGGTCATTAAAATGAGTCCATATTCAAACACACATGTGTTGAATTAACTGTGGAAAAACTTGAAGAACAAGGCACTGGATTAAGTAAGCTTGGCTGTTAGCCTGCTCCTGACCAGGCTAACTTCACAGCTAAATTGCCATGGTAACTAAGGTAGGCTTGCTTCAATTCTCTTTTGAGGAATCGGGTCATGGCTAAACTTAGCCAGGGTGAACTGGCTAAACTAATCTTCAAGCTAATTCAGCTTTTGAGGAACCGATTCAGCCCTAATCCTGGCTAAATTAAGCCAGGATAGGTGTTAAAGCCAGGCTTAAGCTCTAATTCCCTTTTGAGGAACAGGCCTCTGGTATCCTAATATATCTGAGGCACAACATTGTTCCCTCTGCACTCTATTTATCTGAGTATTTACCCTGTTGTTTGTACTGTAGAGTTCAAGCTTACTCTGCTTATTCTAATCTGAAACGTGCACTTTGGACCAGAGCATCTGCTAAATGCTGTAAACTGTAGATATAGCAGCATGTAGAAATCTAGAACAGAATGGCATTAGCTAAATACCTACTCAGTTTTGAGATTAAGTGTGATTTATAAAGATCAGAGTCTGACCTGACATCGTGTTTTTGATTCTGATTCTTTTTGAACTGGTTCAGAAACAGGTTCTCTATTCTGTAAGCAAGAATGGATGTCATCATAATCATCATCATCATCACATTAAACACTTCGTACAGTGATCCTCAACCTTTTGAATTCCAAGGACCCCCAGTTTGATATGCATAGGCCACAGACCCCCATTTGACCCCCATTTCTACACTTCGTGCCACCCTGCGAGCTTGTACTATTTGTGTGTGTGTATTTTACAGTTCTTAATGGGTTAACTCTGAGAGTGTTATTCCTAAATAGTGAGATTTCCACACATTGTGAGCCTGCAGCTATTTTCAATTTGAACATTTCTGAATGTGGTTAAAATGTGTGAAGTTATTCAAGTGGCTTAAGTCGTTAATAGAATGAAAATCACACCTGTGTGAAGGTAGCGGCGCCTTTGATACATTTTGTCATCAATAAGTGTTTATAATGTGTTTATAGCCACGTGTCACGTGAAGCTTGACCAATCACTTTGTTGACGGGTCTGACCAATCAGAGCGTCGACGGGTCTGACCGATCAGAGCGTTGACGGGTCTGACCAATCAGAGCGTTGACGGGTCTGACCAATCAGAGCGTTGACGGGTCTGACCAATCAGAGCGTTGACGGGTCTGACCAATCAGAGCGTTGACGGGTCTGACCAATCAGAGCGTTGACGGGTCTGACCAATCAGAATGTTGACGGTGAACACGGACAAAGTCAGGTATAGAGCAGGATCCGCTCTATACCTAAAGGCACCTAAAGGTATAGAGCGGCTAGCGCCGCTAAAAATAAAAGTTTAATTTACTTAAAAGTAACACTATATGGGAAAATGGAGTGGGGGTAATTCTGTATCCATACAATTACATACAATCCAGGCGGTTTGTGAGATTAACACGCACACACACACACACACACACACACACACACACACACACACACACACACACACACACACACACACACACACACACACACACACACACACACACACACACACACACACACATGCTCACGCACACAGACAGAGGTTGGTTCTCACTGTAGAAAACAACACGACACCGGGTGTGAGCTGCCTATAGTCTGGAGGACTTCTACACCCAGCACCGCCTCAGTAGATCCCTGAGGATCACTAAGGATCCCACCCACCCACACAAAAGCGTGTTCTCCCCTCTGCAGTCCCAGAGGGTAAAGGAGTACATGTACTCCTTTACCCTCTAGGAACATTTTTTTCCCCCCAGATTATTAAACAAAAGGAAAAAACGACTGTGCAATTACACTCGTTCACACATGCACTTTTCTGCTTTTATTGTGTGCTTTTAGGTTGTGTCTTTTTCTATAATCCTTTTTAAGCTGTTGTTTATGTTTTTATGTAGTGGAGCTTTCCAGTTTAAGATTTTCACATGCATGTACCTGCACAGCGCATCTAATGACAAAACTAAAACTGAATGTGAATCAGTATAGCAGTACAGTGCAGTGTACAGATTGGAAGCAGGAATCAAATGTAAGAGTTTGCACAAGCACAATCCATAAGCTGGAAATCATTTCTCGCATTTCTGAAACAAATATGATGCAACGTGCATGCCTTCATATCTACTTATAACAACTTCCTCAATTGTAAACGAGATGATCATTGTCCTTAATTTGTGTCTAATTTGATACAAGCTTGTAGCTCTGTTTTTAATTTATTTTTACAAACAACACACAAACAACAATCTTTGTATTTTATAGAAGCCTTTTTGCAAATTCAGCAAATTGTGTTGGGGAATGTCTATGTTTGGGAATGTAATTTATAGAGTAAAATGTTTTCCAAGAATGTACAGTATAGAAAAGCAGGTATCGTGTAACAACGAGCTGGTAGATCGATTATTTAAAAATGCTCTTGAAAAACTTAAATCAATTTTAAGTTTTTCTAATTGATTACAATAGATTTCGTTGTAGTAGTAGGACTAGTACTAACTCTCCAATAAAGTCGGGATTGGCATAGGACCCAAAAATCGGGTATCAGTCGGGCTCCAGTATCAACAGTGTTCAAAGGTGCCAGCTACCGTTCTTTGGTCTGCTCACGTTTCAGTTCAGCTAGCAGAGTGATGAAGGCAGTACGTACGCTTTACTGTAGTTCAGTTTGAAGTCCACGTCTTTGTCACTGTTGAACTGGATGTCCCGAGGCAGGTCACTGTACTCTTTAGCATCAATGCTCATAGGGAAGCCTGGTTGCCACTCACTCCACCTAGTGGGATTAAAGGAGCAGTTTGGTGCTGAACATTGTAACTAAAGTGTTAAAGGAGCACTTCAACCACTTTCCTTTCCTTATGCCGGTGTTGCTTTCCCTGTGTTGTGTTATCGTCCTGTGGCAAACGTGCTAAAACACAGATAACAAACACATGTTTAGACTATAAAACATTTCAGACAGTGTATATGTATCTATTTCAATCTGCTGCAGCCAGATTGAAATACAAGCTGCAGCCAGAGACCGGCATGACCTACAGAAAAGTTTAAAACGGGACACTTTCATGTATAAAGGGCCATTCACACCAAGCACAATACAGTAACTATAATTACGTGTGATAATTGCGTGAGATAATTACGTGAGCGTCCAGTCCACACTGATAAACAATAATAAAACAGTGGCACCAAACACGTACTGCTCAACCCAGTTGTGTCAGAGCCCACACGGCGGGGGAGAGAGACAGAGATCTCTGTGGTGCTGAAAGACACATGCAAGGTAATCTGACTCTGATTATTTGCATTAGCCCCACCCACCCCCGCTGGTGTGACCGGCGCTTATCATGGACATTGTCTTAACTGGTCTCTGCAATAACGCACGATTTACATTTTGTTTCTATTGTTTGTACCGGTGGGCACACAAACACTACTGTGGCCATAGGGGGTACCATGGTAAAGTGGCGGGCCTGTTATGGCCATATAGGCATAGGGGGTGAGGTATATGAGCTTTAACCTTGATTAATTGTCGCTGGGCCTCGCAGCCCAGGGCCCCGGGGCACTGGCCCCATTGGACACTGGACCCCTCTCCCTCAAGAGGTCTTGCCTTTGGCCAGGCCACAGTTGCAAATATTAAGGTAATATAAATAATAATAATACATATATGGACCAAAAGACAGACATACAGTCAGGTATGCAGACATGACTTAAGGACTACCTCGTCCATCACGGAGAACTACTTCCTTGTCGCCCACCAGCCAGCGGAAGCAGGGAAACTCCACGCACTCCTCAGCCGGGGTCTTCACCGTGATGTACCTGCAGTACCAGTCATCCTGCACCCAGTACTTCTTCTTCTCAATCTTCACCATCTCAATGTCACCCAGGTTCTCCCGTACGTCCAGATCATACGAGTCCACCTGCGCACAGGCATTGGCCAAACGGTACATAAAGAATACACTGAGTTACATTTACTTTGTTTGCATTTTTTACTTAAATGTAATGTTTAGTTTTTTTCTTCTATCCACGGCAGGCCCGAATGGCCAGAGGCGGGGATTATGTTTCCGGTGCCGTGAGTGTGTGCGTCTGTCCACCTGTATGTCTATCTGTCTGTGAGCAGCTAATCTCGGGCACTTAACCTCCACCCCAAATCTTTCAAATCTGCCTCATGGTGGCGCTTGTAGTGGCATCAATGAAATGGCAAGAGAGAGTATTAGAGGAAAATGTAATCTAGCGCAGTAAAATGTATTCCAGTATAAATATCACAAGTAAATGTCACAAATGGTTATGTAAGGCTCCATAATATTGGCACGCTCAAGAGCCTGTTACGGGAAATAACAAATGTCTCCATCTCAAGAATGGTGTTATCAAGCCAACCTAATTTGACTGTGGGGGCTACATTAAGAACAGGACATGATTTATAGATGTATTGAAAGAGAATATGAGGGATAATGACGGTATAAAACCCAACGTCAGGGTAGATGAGCCGCAGACAATCTGTATCATGCTTGCTCTGTGCTCTGACTTAACCTCTGCATTGCCTAAATAAAGCCACGCTTGAGATTCAACATTTGTCTCACGACTCTCAATCAGTTCTCTGCAGGAAGAACCCAGCCACAGATATCCACAACACGCTATAACAGGCAGACTTTTTCAAAACACACTTTTAGCTGATGTGTTACAGATGTTGTCCAAAACTCACCCAAATTGGTACACATTATCTCTGTAGTCATGTGATTTAGACCAGTGGGTCCCAAACTAGGGGTCAGGACCCCCGGGGTGTCCCCAAATTATTTTGGGGGGTCCCTAGATGATTATAGCTTAAAGTGTAACATTGTTTTATCACTCCACAGTAAACAAACCAACATACAGTATAAGTGTGTACAGGGTATCTGCACATTTCTGAACCCTTGCATTGTGTACACTTGTGGGTCAAATTTGACCCGTGATTTAAATCAGCCAAAAATACTCAAAACATTTTTTTTTTCATTCATTTTTTTCTCCCACCTCATAGCTGACTTGTAATGCATTCATATGATGTTATCTAGCTATGATAGAAGAATAGAATAATTAATAATAATAATTAGGACACACTTCCAAAAAATATATATTAAAAAATACATGTTTTCGTTTTTTAACTTTAAAAAATGTTATTATTAAAAATAGTGACACTATGGTGTTAGGGTAATTTTTGATCCGTATAGGCCTACCATAGAAGGTAAAAAGTAATTTATTTTTCATGAACTCAAACTTTATTTTACTCCTGATAGCAAATACTAGTCTCTCTCACTCTCAAACATGTTGAATATTGACAATTTGGGGGAAATTGAGCCACACTTCTCTGCCGGGTCATTTCGGACCCTGACACCACAAGTGTCACTTTTTTTTATAGAGACCATCAGAATTAATTAAAATCATGATAAATATTTTTTTTGCGTTAAAATGGCTATTTCTGAGGATATCATGAAGCCTCGTTCCAATGTAAAGGGTACTTTTTACCTATTTAAACTTGAAAACGGGTCAAAAATGACCCTAACACAATGGAAGGGTTAAGATCTTATTAATACCAAAATGGTCGAATTGTCAAACATTACATAAGAAAGAGGCAAACATTGTGAAAATAGCAGAACTACAAGCTCACAACGCCTCGCAGTGCGAGGCGTGTAGATCGGAGAGCCTGATAGGTTTGGGAAACCTTGATCTAGACGTATCTGCCATATTTTTCTGAATGCCATTCCTTTGGCCATGGTTGGCTTTAAAGGTTTGCGGGAGGGGCCTGTTTTTCAGAAAATGTTTTTTGTTAAAATGCCACAAATCGTGTCCGCATGTCCCATCTGGTGCTTGTTTCTATTGTGCTCATCATGTCACACAATACATTACATATCAACTACAACACTAAAAACAATAGATTTTCCCCCCAAAAAAGGGGGGGGGGTGCAGAGGATGCCACCCACACAGGGCTCCTTCACATGGAGCTCACTGAGGGAGTGCACTGATCACATATAGGAATGTGGTTTAAAGCAGTGGTTCTCAAACGTTTACATATCAAGGACCCCCAAATTTATATTTATTTTCCGCAGACCCCATCTGAAAATATTTTGTGCAAGGGACCCCCATTCAAGATTTGTGTTGTTAAAATATTTCAAAAATATTCCCAAATGTTCAATATTTTACCCCATTTTATCTAAAAAAAATAGCCACTCTACAAGCTACTAAGTTTGTAGATTGTAGATTTTCAAATAGCCTATGTACAGTATATATAGGGTTAAAGTGGTTAAACTGATTTTGATGCTATATTCACTCATTTTGCTGGGGGCCACCTCAAGGACCCCTGGGGTCCCCAGGCCCCACTTTGAGAACCACTGGGTTAAAGGACTTTGAAATCTGATTTACAAAACTCAGTTTACGAGGGTTTTTTTTCCATTTCAGGCTTGAGCAACACATTCCAGACCAGAGGGCTGTGGAATGTGTGTGAGCATATGCAAACAATTAGCATTGTTGTTTCCTGTTCTTTCCCTGCCTCGAGGCTACTGTCACTTCTGCTAAACTGAAAAACATGTCAATCTATCATCCTGCATGTCCAATTTATTTTACTGTATCAACCAATAGAGAATATCCCAGTGTAACATATTATTATTTTAGGCAAAGGTCTTCAAATAGTTTATAACTTTACAAATTACATCAATGTAATTTGTCTTTTCCCAAGAGACAAAAAAAGGTAAAAGGACATACTGTTTTTAGGTGCAAGAGGATTATTTACCCAGGGTAGGTAAGCAAGAGTGCTTTTTTTTAGCAACTCCCTGCTTCACACACACACACACAAACGCACGAACGCACGCACGCACGCACGCGCGCGTGCACACACACACACACACACACACACACACACACACACACACACACACACAATAAAATAAAGATCAAAACAAACCATACATAACTAGATACCCTCTGAATCTGCTTCTTGAACAAAAAAACAAAACAAAAAAACACACAAAACACATTCAATTTACATGCTTAATTGCTCATTCTCTGATACCAAAGTACAGGTGTTCAACCTAGTGGATTGCCGATTTAACCTTCTGGGCCACAGTAAGTAATGTTTGGATCGATTCCATCTTTGCTCCCTGAGCTCGAGCACTGGACGCCTCCAATCTCAAGACCTCATAAAAGGACAACTTCCAGTGATGAATACTAAGGTTATGAGGTGGTTCCCATGACTTTGTACAATTCTAATCTGGCAGAGTTTCCTAGGTGATAAATAAAATGGTTGTTATAGTTTATAATGAATGAATTGATTGTTGTAATTACGTGAAGTTAATGGAATATTACAAACATTCTGCCTATTTATACTGACGTTATTAGTACTTTAAATCTATGTTCCAGATAGTGATATTATCTGTGGTTCCATTTAACTTTTCTTGTCATTTATTATATAACCCAGAAACAAAACCACTTTTAACATTTATACCGCTCAACAAATGCATTAAAGGAAGAACTGATAAAGGTTGATTCCATGGGACACCATAAGTGCGCATTGCAGTTCCATGGTAGGCAGGTTTCTGAAATGTCCACCGTCCACCAGTGAGACGCTGAGTGAGTATGGACCAGTTATATGAAGATAATATTAAAAGTGGGTGAAGTGCATCTTTAAGTGGGACTCCACTCTTCCCAACTTCCCATCTCCCAAGAAACACCAGCAACAAAGCATGTCCTGCCTTTTTAAATGTTTTATTAAAATCCTGTAGCTTCAGGGTGGACTAATAGCCAAAACAACTAAAGTAAACATAAAATTGCCAACATAATACAATCTAAAGGAACCAAAACACAAATCTTTAACCTAAGACATTAAACACAAAGGCTTCCACCAATCAGCAAAGTGAAATATATGTTTGCCCATAGCATATTATATCATATCACACATCTATAAAGTATAACATCAGTTTTTTAGAGAAAATGGAACACAATTTATGATCGGAATAGTTTCATAGAAATTGCAGAAATTACAGACTTAATCAAATCGAAAGGAACCAAACACAAATAATTAACCTAACTCCTAATAAAAACAGGAGGGAAAACAACCAAACATCACTCAAATATATTTTACCCATAGCATATATATTATGACATATCTTCTCAGATCTATATTTCTTACATCAGTTTCTTTAGAGAAAAACAGAACACAAGCTATGATTAGAATAGTTACACTGGTCTGTAGAACATGAAGTGAGGAGTGGTTCAAAGAATACCAACAAATCAATCCAAAGATGAAGATCTACAAGCGGGTTCAATTGGGGAGAATGTTGTGATGTAATTGTAATAATTAAGTAGCACAATATCTTTTGGGGAGTGAGCCATAACATGCAATTTTCTAAACATGAGCTCTACTGTTGTGTGGATATTTTATGACTTCTTGGATAATCTCATCGAAGCGTTGACATTCACTGGATAGTGCAGCTATCCACTTCTTTCCCTACAGCACCGAAAGCTGATGAACCACCACTGCCAAATAGACCTCCCACAATGCTTCCAACTGTCTCGAAAACACCCCTCTTCTCAGCTTGCTGTCTTGCTTCTTGTTGATGTCGACTTTTCATTTCATTTATTTCCCTTTCCCTAGCGGCTTTATCCATCCATCCTTTTTGCTGTAACTCTTTCTCATATTTTTTCTTCACTTCTTCCTCCTCTCTACGTCTCTTCTCTTCATTCTCTTTAAGAATTTTCTGTTTCTTTACCTCTATTGCTCTCTCTGCCTCTTGGAGCATATCAGAGGTGTAGTGGTGTCCTCCATTTTCCTTCACCACCTTGTCGATTTTCTTCAGCAGCTCAGCGACCTGAGAGGGATCCTTTTTTGCTTTGTTGTTGAAGACATGATAGTGACAATTACATTTGCTGACCAATTCTTTTAGATCTGAAGAGTCGTTAATGAGATCCTGAACGGATTGACCTTCATCAAGCTGGTCACCACCAGTGAAGAGAAGCATGGTGTATTTAATCGACATGTTTCCAAATCCTTCCTGAATAATCTCCACAGTTTTCTTCTCCTCAGCTGTGAATCTTCCCAGTTTGATCACAACCAGGAACACATGGGGACCAGGAGCTGAATAATCTATACACTGAGCAATCTCTTGAATGGTTTGGTCTTGGCTGAACTTGGTGTCAAACAAGCCTGGTGTGTCAACAACAGCGACATTTCTACTACCAACTAAACCTTTGACTTTCTTACAGTACTGTGTCATAGATCCAGTTGAAAACCTGGCTTCAAAAGCTTCGAAACCCAGGATGGTGTTTCCAGTGGCGCTCTTTCCAGCTCCTGTCTTCCCAACCATCACAATCCGCACGTCATCATCATTTATAATGGGAGCTGATGGCATAACATGATATGGTTATTTCAACACTCTTAACACTAACAATAGTGAAAAAAGATCTACTGAAAAAAACAACACTCTTAACACTTGTTATAAATAATAATTTCATAAGTACTTAATATTGCTTCTAATTGTTAGTGCTATAAGCAGATTATAATGCATTATACTGTAAGTATGTTTACAATGGAGTGTAGACATGGGCTTCATAGAAAGCGTTACCAGACCTTCTTCTTACTTGTCTTAACAAAGAAAATATATATCGTAACTTGACTTATATCTTCTGGCAAGATACATACCTCCATCTCTCCTCTGGATTTTTGAATTCATGTCTGTTTCGAGGTGTTGTTTTACTTTCTTAGAGGGAGAAAGAGAAAGAGAAGGCGAACAAGGTACCAGGCCAATGTAGTACTGCGCACTGTTTCTGTCTAATGTCAGTGCCTATATACTATACACATTACCGCCTCCGGGGCGGGGTCTTAACACCCGCCTCTCATTGACAGATCGATCATCCAATCACAGAAGCTCTAACTCCCTGCAGCAGCCGCTGCCGGGAGGTGTGTATCAAATTAGTATGCGGGCACAACAGTATTCGGTTTTTAAGCATATATCATAAACAATACATTTGGTACTTAATTTCATTAGTTAAACAACTCCTTGTTCAATTATCCACATTCAATATTTCACACACATTAAAATAAGACCAAAAAGTATTCCATTAAATCATTGCACACTTAAGTTACACACATACAGTCCTATTTAAAATACAGTTTCATGTTTGGAGCTTTTAGTGTAAATAAACAATTGTCCACTGTGACTTATCTGTACTAAAATATAGTTATATGAAAAGAAACATTAAAGAAAGACCAGTGGCGTACCCACCATAGAGGCAGGGCAGGCGGCCGCCTGCCCAACTAAAATCTAGCCTCCCCTAGAAAATAAAGTAAAAGACTGAAAAACAGGCAGTGAAAAAAATCCAAAGAGAATAGTGGCCGTCGGACCTCCTCGTCGCAGCCAATCACTACCATATCCATTCCGCAGAGCGACGTCGCCTATAGTGATGCAAATGTGTGCCTTCATATTTTCATGGGGTGCCAGGAGAGCCAGCTGGGGGTCTGGGCCATCAGGCTACTCACCTCGCATAAAAGGGGCTCTGAGTCTGAGAGCAGCTTGAGCTATTAAACTACTGTAACAACATGAAGAAACCACTGCTTAATTATTGATTGATTTATTATACTTGCATATTGTTTTTATTAACGTTTTGTAGTCAGTGTATTGTTGTTGTTAACTTGTTTCCCCCGAGATTTCCCCCCGAGATTTTTCCCCGAGTACCCCCCCCCCCACCCCCCTTCGGAGGGGGGGTAGAGAAAAAAATCTCGCCTGCCCTAAATGTACTTTCTGGGAACGCCACTGAGAAAGACTATTGTCTACTATTTCAATACCTAGAATTGATCTTTGATGAAGATTAAAGCAGTAAAAGTAGAAATCCTTGATACAATGTATCTTATGTATATTCAACAGGTTTTAAGTTTTATATTAGAATATCATACTATTTCTCATCCTGAGTCTACTTAGAAAAGGTTACATTTACATTAGCCATTGCTTAAGTCTGGTGACCTTTGGCTTTTCACAGTCAGGAAAAAATACTGCAACTCAACTTTATATTATCTTTTCTCGTTTCTTACAAGCTTGCTTTTTGGCTTCCAGCCACTGTTTGACCTGTCTTGGAGAATCAGTAAAAAAAAGAGGAACTCATGATTAGTGCTATTTACATTAATGACCACCCTCTGTTCTTTATCAAAGTGTTTCAGTCAGCCTTTGAAGCCTCATCAGGTGATGTACTCATCACACATCTCTATGTAAATGTGAGGACTGATTAGGCCTTTGTTAGGCAACCTCTGTTCTCTTTGCTGGCACAGTAGATTTTAAGTGAGTCATCAATTTCTTTAATCTAGTTCCTTACTATTACACTAATGTGTCATAGCAAAATAACCTGGTAGTAATATTCTCATATTTAATAACTACTTGTAGTCCTGAGCCTTGAAATACACCACATATGAAAACAGATAACGCTATAAACTTAATCAAGGCAACACAATCAAACTAGAAAAGGGTGTTCCTCATACATCTGGGGGGAGCAGCATTAGTATGATATGGCACTATTGTTGACAAGTATGAGTATGATTAAACATAATGATTCAAGAACACCAGATTTTTTCCCCCCAGCCAGTTAGCACAGGGGCATATCAGGTGTTGTAGGAGGGCAAAACCTGACACGCATGCAGGCACGCAGGCACGCACGAACGAACGCACACCGACACACACGCACACACGCACACGCACACGCACACGCACACACACACACACACACACACACACACACACACACACACACACACACACACACACACACTGTTTCCTGTGACTTATGTTGTTATTCACTCTTTAAGTCAAGACCTGAGTCAGAGCCTTCGAAATCAGTAGTTCTCACAATTTGTTTTAATTCAAAATAAAATTTGTCAATTGTGAATTGACAAATTTCAAATTATTTTTTTGTCAATTGACCTATACAGTCCTTACATTTTACATCTGTTGTCTCCCTCTCCTTATTAAGAGAGATAATTGCAACGAAACTATAAAGATCCAATACCGTGCCGTGTTTGCTTCAAATAACTTTGTTGACATTGTTGATCAGTAGGTGCCCAACTACCCTGTCTATGTGTATTTCTGTCTGTCTGATTTATTTATTTATTTATGTATTTATCTATTTTACCTCTATTTTAACATTACTTGTTTGCAAGAAAGACATATTACATGTAGTACAAATTACAATGTTACATTCTTAATTTAGATAGCATGTTATTAAAACAGATGCTATAGGTTCATTGTTTACCTGTATCCTATAGTTTCAATGTACAGTTTTTTTTAAATACATAATAGTATATTGTTAGACTGATAGGTTTACCTGTGATCCTATAATGTCTTGAGACAGCACGCTGTCTCTCTGCATTCTATGTACTCTATGTGATTACCTTGCTTAAGTTGCTCTGGACAAGAGCGTCTGCTAAATGCATATATTGTGAATTTGTAAGTTGTAGTAGTCAGCGAACCATTCCAGTGACAAATCAGTGCATTTATTACCAATTGTTGTTTTGTGACAAATGCAACTTTAGAAATGACAAGTTCTACGCAATTTAACAAAGACATTTCAGTTTTCATTAATAAAATAACATTACAAAAAGCAAGTGGTCTCAGTGTCTTACCTGCTTCAATGTTGAAATCCTGATGTAGATCTGGAGAGACAGAGGAAGTATAAAGACAGACTATGTAGCTTCATCAACAAGGACCAGCTCTCTGATACATCATTTATAATGGGAGCTGATGGCATAACATGATATGGTTATGGATGATAAACGTGTCAGGTAAAAAAAAGAAAAGGAAAAAGGAGTATATGTGTTTCATTAGACTTTTTTGGTAACACTTTCTATGAAGTGCATGTCCATAATGCATTATAACACTGTATAATTAAAGTTATAAGCACCCATAAGAACTCAAGTACTCATAATACTTTCTAACAATAATCATAACACATAAAGTATTTTATGACTTAACACATTAGTAATACATTATAAAGCCTTTTTATAATTATATAACATCTCTGGACAACATGCTCTGGACAAGAGCGTCTGCTAAATGCATATATTGTGAATTTGTAAGTTGTAGTAGTCAGCGAACCATTCCAATGACAAATCAATGCATTTATTGCCAATTGTTGTTTTGTGACAAATGCAACTTTAGAAATGACAAGTTCTACGCAATTTAACAAACACATTTCAGTTTTCATTAATAAAATAGTGTCAGTGTCTTACCTGCTTCAATGTTGAAATCCTGATGTAGATCTGGAGAGACAGAGGAAGACAGGTTATGCAGCTTCATCAACAAGGACCAGCTCTCTGATACATCTCTAGTTTCTGGTCTCCATCTTATACTAAAACTATTCATGCACCATAAAATTAAGAGTGTAAATTAGACTTTTGCGGGCCAATTTTACTCTCTGTTACTCTGTGTTACATTAACACTCTGTATTTTGTGCATACTTGTGTGTGCGCCCACACACACTCTCACACACACACACACACACACACACACACACACACACACACACACACACACACACACACACACACACACACACACACACACACACACACACACACACACACACACACAATCCTATAAGACTACTCACTCCAGGACTTGTGCTTTGTGCAGGTGGGGGATCATAGTCGATCTACAAGCTCAAAACGAGTCGCAAAAAAGGTGAAAAAAGGTGAAACATGCAGTAATTTCCTGATTTGTATCGTATTTTTGCATCATTTATACAAATATGCTAATGAGGACTGCACCATGGTAATAGATACATCTCTGGACATCGCAAACATGGTCTTTTGACTGTCGGATTACCCTTCTAAGTTAATTAGAAGCAAAATTATGGCGATTTCCAGTTTTTGGCCAATGATGAGCTAATTATGCAAATTACGAAAACTAAACACAACAGTAGAAAATTAAGATATCTTTAGTTGACTTTCTAAGAACCGCAAGAATCAAAATATACCACTCAACAAAGATAAATAAGTGACAATTACAGCCACCACAATTTGATGGATAGGCCCCCTGAAAAGTAGGCGTGGTCGATTTCATCCCACAAGTTCATATTGGCCAATTTTACATTTTTAAAAGTTTTTCCCAGGGCCTCCGGGTACCCCAACTTTGATTGGCTCCCGCAAAGAGAGGTGTTAGGTAGTAGACACCTTTATGAACACATTTTGTGAAGAAAGCTATTGGTAAGCATTTATTTTGCAGATTGGTAAAAAAAATTGCTAACTTTCCCTGACTATTCTGACAGTGCACATGCAGCCTCTTCACCACCACTCCTGCAGTGCCTCCTCATGGCCACACATGGTAACTGGGTAGTTTTCAGTCCCAGGCTAAGCAGTACAGTAGGTCTCAGAGACAAGGCACACAAGTTCAATGCTCGCTGTATGGACCACTGACCCAGCTGTGAGCAAATGGTTAGGGCAGATGTGGCTCCTGCAGCCATGAATGTTAACCCATCAAGGAGAAGGTCTTTCTGAACAAAAACCTGGTACTCATCACCTCAATCTTTGTGAAATCATGGCTAAAGTCCTGGTCATAGATGTTCTATTCAGGGTCTTACCTCACTGTCACATTGTCTCCTTTATTTACATAATGAACAATAGGCTACTAGTGTTGCCACAAAAAACTCCATGTGACCTGATTTAAACTTATATTCATGTTTTTAAGTTAAGACATCATAACTTGGACAAATATGTTCTTGGCTGTACATCTGCACTGGTATGATAGATAAGTGGTTTTAATCTGAGGGTGAGGCAGCAGGTGTGTGTTTATGAGTCTGTGAGTCTGTGTGTGTGTGTGTGTGTGTGTGTGTGTGTGTGTGTGTGTGTGTGTGTGTGTGTGTGTGTGTGTGTGTGTGTGTGTGCGCGCGCTTGTGCGTGTGTGTGCGTGTGTGTGTGTGTGTGTGTGTGTGTGTGTGTGTGTGTGTGTGTGTGTGTGTGTGAGTGAGTAAGTGGGTGTGTCTTCAGTAAAATCTGTAGTTTTAATTTAACTGTGTGACTGTAAAAATTGGCCTGTAAGAAACCAATTTACATTCTCGATTTTATGGTGTAGTAATACATTTTCTATAAAATAACAGAGACACCAGAGATGTGTCAGTGAGCTGGTCCTTGTTGATGAAGCTTCAAAGCCTGTCTTTATACTTCCTCTGTCTCTCCAGACCTACATCAGGATTTCACTATTGAAGCAGGTATGACATGTAGACAGGAAAGTGTGACTTAACCTCTTTAATTAGTCAAAAAAAGAGCTTTTATTTAAATAAAATGTACTTATTTTATTACTACACATAATGTTGTAGTTCTTTCTTGTAAGAAATTCTAAAAATCTAATTTGGACTCACTTAAATAAAGGTCATATGAATTACTAAAGGGCTGTCTGGGTGGCGTGAATGTATACTTCACTCACCACAGATTGCTTGCAGGTTCATGGGTGTGAAGCAGATATGGTTTTGTGTCATTGCCCGATTCATAAAGGGATTTACGACCATATTTTGTACGTACTGGCATTTAGGACAAATCCTACACCTGCAGTCGGATTCATAAAGATTTTTTGGTCTGTGTTTTGTGCGTCAGGTGCGCACGTTCTCAGGTCAGCCCCGAGGCTGTCTTACCAGGGCTGAAATGTGCGTATGTCTTTAGAATGCTTTATTCTTCATGCCAAAATCAATTACAACAGTGGCAAACCTCAAATAAAATATATATGTGCCCAACATTTGTCAACACATAATATAAAAAATAAAAAATAAATGTCAAACGATGTATTGCTTGTAGCCTATGCATAATATAGACATGATGTAGATTCCACCGTTTTTTATTTATTTTCTAGGCTATCAGTTGAGTTCCATTTAGAGCTGAATTATTAGGTCCCTTGTGTTTGCCAGCGGGCCATCTCAGCCAAAGTGTCACGTAATAATGAAAATAGGCTATCATGCCCTTAATGAAACTGCGGAGGGACTGACGCACCAGTGTCCGTGCCGCGGTATTAATTTGTAGGCTAATAGCCTACTGTATTAGACATGAGGTACGTCAACATAGCAGCAGGTAATACTGTGCATGATATTAGACAATAAGGTGCAACAAAAATTATATCAAGCAATAAAACCCTAGTTTTTTTTTCAGAGGTCATTCCAGGCAAATAAAGGGAAGGCCTTTTTTTTTACAAACTCAGTGCAGGTTCTGGGCACTGAGACATGGCAGTAGGCCTGTGATCGTAGGCCGTAGTCCAGTGAGGGCTGCCTGCCAGTCACTTGGCTGTGGGTAAACAGTAGATCCAGCTTTCTTTCTACAATCCACGTGTTCATTCATCTATTTGTAACTCAGAGAGCGTACAAATGTAACCAAATAGACCCTTATGGAAAGAAAAGAAAAACAAGGCAGGACGTTGACTTTTAAGTCCATCTGTACAGTTTTACACCAAACCAAGACATCTAGAGAAGAATGGGTCGATATCACAGAGAATCCATATCATGCTTGCACTTGCAACATCTCCTTTCTTCCTCACTGTATCGATAACAAAAGTTGCCTTTTCACGTCTCCCCTGCATCTCTTCGGCCGTCTCCCGCTCAACTTCATTTAGCATCCTCTTATCGAAAAGTTTGTCCACGACACATTTGAGACTGGGAGCTGAAATGCTGTCGATGAAGCTGCACCGCACAGAAAACAGTCTGTCTTTCACTTCATGACTCAGTGTGTGCTCAACTTGTTGTCTTCTTAAAGCAGGAGCTGACAGGGGTACATAGCATTCCCATGCACAGTCTGAGGTGTTACTCTCTACAACAGGCTTTTCCTGGGGGTGGGAAAGGGGCTTTAGAAGCAGCCTAACATCATCCCTAAACCTTTCCAAAAAGTTCACGTTAAATGTTGGCATGTAATTTGTATAGGATGATTCATCCACTTCAAATGTTGTCTTCTTTGGTTGAATTACGATGGAATCGTGTTGAGGGGAAGTAGAGAGTGTGTATTCTTGATTTGGGATTAGTTTGCAGGGAGGGACTTCAATGTAAATCTCTTCTCCATGTATGCTCTTCCTTTCCTCCAGCACTTCACGCACCACAACGTTCCCCGGTAGCAGCAATACTTTCAGGATTGAACGGGGATTATCATCAGTTGGTGGCGTATAAAACAGCAACGCCAATGCACGGATAGTATCTGAACAGATAGGACCTGCAGGGATAGGATCTACATGGATAGGATCTGCAGGGATAGGATCTACAAGGATCTGATCTGCAGGGATAGGATCTACAAGGACCTGGTCTGCAGGGATAGGATCTACAAGCATCTGATCTGCAGGGATAGGATCTACAAGGATCTGATCTGCAGGGATAGGATCTACAAGGATCTGATCTACAGGCATAGGATCTGCAGGGATAGGATCTACATGGATAGGACTGGGGGGATTGGGGGCTGGACTGTTGAAAAAAGATTTGACACTTTTGACACACTTTTTTACACCTGTAATCATGAGACCATATGGCGAAAATCCGGTTATATTTATGATGACATGAGATTCTGTGATCGCATCAGGCCTGATAAGCTCAACGCCCTCATCCATCACATGGGCAACATACAAGGACTTGCCTCCACCCATGGAGAGGATCTCACAGTGTGGAAGGTGTAACTGACACACAGACCCCAGGGGACATTTTAAGTCAAACAGTGGTCCTGCAGGCCTCTTGCCGAGCTGGGCTTGAAGCCTTCGGTTCCAAGGGACTGTCCTGTAAGTCACATCTGTCTCTGCTTTCATCTTAAACACCAGGCCGGTCACGCTGCATTGGAACAGTCCTGCTTGGGTGCTGTGGAACCAGTAGCTTTCCTTGTTTTCTACAACAATGATGTCAGGTGTCATTTTCTGTGTTTTGTCCAGTAGTGTAACATCATTTAAACTGTGGGAGCGCTTTGCTCTGAAACTTGCCTTGTTCTCTACACATGGACTTTGGCTCAGTGAGGGTAAGCTGTGAGAACGAGGCAGGGAGCTGCATTTTCCCTTCCTTACAGTGGACTCTGTAACAGGATGGTCTGTGGTTGAGAAATCACAGGCGGTGTCACATAGCATTTCTTCAGGGGAATGATGGGAGGCCTGTTGTGATACGGATGGGGAAGGCAACATGGGGGGATGGGGGGATACAATGGCAACAGAGGGTGGAACTATTTCCTGTGGAGAATCTTGGTATGAGTGACCTTTAAGCCGTTTCCTGTATGGTGTTGTGGATGTCTCTTCATCATCATGATCAGAATCAGCTTCCATCTTCTTCCTCTTCTTCATCCGATTCTAAAAAAAAGAGAACAGAGAAAATCTAATCAAATCATGGATATTAAATAAACATAAATAAATATGAACCAAATAAGGCTGTTTTACAGCACCAGCTCTTTAAAAAGTCACTCCCTGCCGGCCGACTGACTGTGTGATTCCTGACTCTCTGCTGATGTTCTAACATTTATTGCTTCAGTACCACTCTACCAGTAGATGAACATTCTAGCATGTAGGCTTTGTTTGTGGGGGGCCCTATTTGATAAAATAAGAAGAAACTAGAAACCACGCACACATTGTCTGATCTACCACAATATTGAATCCGAATCGCATATTGAGAGCCCTCTATGTAACACAGAGACAAAAGCACTTTCACTTAGACACTTAGCCACAAATGGGAAAACCTTTCCTTTTTTATTTTTTTTAACCAAATTTAATATTTTAGATTTTTGACACCAATTCTCAATCAAAAGCGTTTTGCAAGCGTAACCAGGGTCAAACATCTCATTTAGTCCCAATCTGTAATTAGTGAAATGTGTAAAAGGAGCCTCCCACACTAGAGCTCTATTTCCTAAACAATTAGCACAGTATTATGTTGAATTATACTGTTTGGTATATTACTGTATAATAATAATTCTAAACACTAATTCTAGTGTATGTTCTCCTATTGCTAGTTTGATCCTAATACTCTTTCATCTTATAATAATGACTGAAATCCCTCATAGTGACTGAGAACTTTAATCCATGTAAATGTTGTCAAACTAATAAATTAGCTGGGACATAAATGTCAAATTCATGTACTTAATAAATAATTGTAAGCATTATTGTCCCTATTTGATATTCTGTCATTCTTTGACAGATATTATCATGAAATTGGTATTAGATTGCATTCAATGTGGTATTAAAAGGTATTAAAAATAAATAAATTAGTGAATGTGAACATTGGGTGCTTGCTGCTTGGACCTCATCGTACTTGCTTGCAATAAATATAAAGCATGAACAATGAGGAAAAGTACAATGAGTACCATTTCAAAGCGCTCGTCTTTCAGGAAGGGGGTTGTGTCCTTGAAGCAGTTGTTGAAGAGTCTGGAAAGACATCAAAGGATGAAACATTTTAATTCAACAGGTATGATGTGTGTAAACCATGTTGATGACTGATCTACACAACTGAGAACAATAAGTTATTATTATATTAATAATGTACATATTCAAACACAAGTCCATTCCACTCACCGTACAGTTTGGATGGAGGTATTGATGAAGAGCAGCTGGACTAATCTGTCTGTTAGAGCATCAGTGAGATTATTGTGACTCAGACTACAACAACACAAGGAAGAGAAAGGACAAAGGAATAGTTTAGTACCTCATGGTCACACACACACACACACACACACACACACACACACACACACACACACACACACACACACACACACACACACACACACACACACACACACACACACACACACACACACACACACACACACACACAATCCTATAAGACTACTCACTCCAGGACTTGTGCTTTGTGCAGGTGGGGGATCAGGGTCTCTAGTAGCTGGTCAGTGAGTTGACAGTGACTGAGGTCCAGTTCTGTCAGTCCCTCAGAGTGTTCCAGAACCAGGGCCAAACATCTGCAGGCCTTCTGATCTAGTCTGGTCTCACTGAGGTCCAGCCCTCCACCCAGGGCTCCAGCCAGGGAACCTGCTTGCATCACTGTCTTCATATCACTGCCCTGTGCACTGTGTTTCAAATCATCAATGAAGGGGAATGTTTTGTAATTACACACAGAATACAACAATTCCAGAATCTTATCTCCTGTTTCTTCTTCCTGTTCTGCTGCTTCACAGATGAGCTTCCCCAGGAACTTGGTTGTTTGTGACGTTCCTGACCATGTGAAACTGCAACAGTTTAAATGAAAACCAACATTAAATATTGATCTCTGTATCATGAATAGAATACAATAAAAAGGTCAACCCTGTATTTCAGATTTCAGGTTAAAGAGTCGGTGGAAAATGAAAGAAAACTTTAAAGTGTATGATATATATAGTATTTTGGTTACATTTGTCTCAAAGTTAAATGAACACTCAAGATTTTACTGTGTACAGATCCCATAGCCCATGGCAGAAATACTAATAAACAGCTTAAATTTGCTACTTGACAATCAAATTTAGATCCTGGCATACAGTATACCAATGATCAATACCCATGTGCCATTTCAGATCGATCGGTCAACCCACTGAGATTGAGAGACGGACTGAGGACATACTGACAGTTTTCTCCATTTTATAGATTTATAATAGGATAATAAAATTCTAAATTATATTTGTCTGTTTCAGCGCACAAAAAGTGACAAATAATCAGTTCATAATTCATAATATTTGATAATCATACCTGATTATCTTTATATTAAATCTGGATGGCTTTTATTTATATAGACACATATTAAATGAACGGAAACAAATTAACCTGAGCTGTGAGATGTAGGGTAGACACTGAAGGAAGATCCTCACTTCACTCTCTTCATCTGACAGCCTCTCAGCTCTACTGGTTTCTTCTCTGGTTGGAGTTTCATCACCTCTAGAAGGAGGGAGACCTTTCTCTTTGAGAGGTCTATGGACCAGACTGTAGGAAGTGACTGGTAAACTGGTTTTAATGCTGGAAGAACCCTTCTGCCTGTTTGAATTTCATAGTTCTTCACATAGGAGTATAGGTCCAGTAGTACATCACACTGATACTTCCTGTGGTACCAATTATCATACCAGTTAATAAGGGGGAATGTTTTGTAATTACACACAGAGGACAGCAATTCCAGAATCTTCACTCCTGTTTCTTCTTCCCGTTCTGCTGCTTCACAGATGAGCTTCCCCAGGAACTTGTTTTTTTCTGACGTTCCTGACCATCGATCAGCGACACTGCAAAAGATTAAATGAAAGCCAATATTGAATATTGATCTCTGTATCATAAACATAATACAATAAAGTGAAACGGTCAACACTGTATCCATCAGATTTCAGGTTAAAGAGTCAGTGCAAAATGAAAGAAAACTTTAAAGTGGATGATGTACAGTACTAAACTTCTAAACCTTCCATAAAGAATCACCAAGCTATGAAGACAGATAGTGTATTATTTAGTGCAGAGATAAAATCACCAAAGTTACAAATAATCAATCACTTTTAACCACTTAAGCCCCATTTCATACAGTACTTCATTTGACGGTGTCAAGTGATGACGATAGCTGATCTACAAGCTCACAACACATCACTTCATGATGCTTTTGTGAGCTTTTAGATCAGCTATTTTTGGAAATGTTTGCCTATAATGATATGCCCAAAATAGGACCACCAGGTTTAAAGTGGTTAAATACATAAGAGATCATAAATCATACATCATTATCTTTAAAAAAAAAACTTCAATGAAAGGAAACAAATTAACCTGAGTTGTGAGATGTAGGGTAGACACTGAAGGAAGATCCTCAGTTCACTCTCTTCATCTGACCAGTCTATCAGCTCTACTGGTTTCTTCTCTGGTTGTAGCCTCAGTACCTCTAGGAGGAGGGAGACCTTTCTCTCTGAGAGGTCTATGGACCAGACTGTAGGAACTAACTGGTAAATTGGTTGTAAGGCTGGAAGAACAATTCTGCCTGTTTGAGTCTCATAGTTCTTCACATAGGAGGACAGGCCCAGTAGTACATCACATTGATACTTCCTGTGTTCCCAATCATCATCCCAGTCAATAAAGGGGAATGTTTTGTAATTACACACAGAAGACAACAATTCCAGAATCTTCTTTCCTGTTTCTTCTTCCAGTTTTGCTGCTTCACAGATGAGCTTCCCCAGGATCTTGGTTGTTTTTGACTTTCCTGACCCTCCATCAGCAACACTGCAACAGTTTAAATGAAAATCAACATAAAATATTTACAAAACTTTAAAGTGTATGATATACTTAACTTCTAAACCTATCATAAATAATAACCAAGCTATGAAGACAGTGTATTTGATGTTGGGATAAAATCACAAAAGTTACAAATAATCAATCCCTTTAACCACTTATGCCCTATTTCATACTTCATTGGAAGGTGTCACGTGATGAAGATAGCTGAAGATAGCTGATCTACAAGCTCAACGCTACACTTCATAATACGTGTGTCCAAATTACGCCGCACTCATGAGTAAGGCCGTGCCCCTTGAACCCAAACACGACCCCACGGCCGTCTTGAGTGACAGCGATGCATCCAAACACGCCCCCCACAGCCGCCCTGTATGAGAACATAGGCTGACGCAGTTATATATCAAGGCAATGACGCAACGCAATTATTATATTTATATTACATAAACGCCACGTTGGCTGCCACTCTTAGTTCTTTTAGATCGCCTTTTAAAACATTCTTCTGTTTGCTGCTGCCTTTCACATTCATCATTTCCCCCTTTCTCTTCCGGACGATTTTCTTATCGTCCAGAAGAGATAATTGCGTCACGTCATCGCCTTGATATATAACTGCGTTAGCCTATGTTTTCAAAGAGGACGGCCGTGGGGGGCGTGTTTGGACAAATCGCTGTCACTCTAGACGGCCGTGGGGGCGTGTTTAGGTTCGCTTTTATATATAGACAAATATTATATATAAGTAAACACATTAACCTGAGTTGTGAGATGTAGGGTAGACACTGAAAGAAGATCCTCACTTCACTCTTTTCATCTGACCAGCCTATCAGCTCTACTGGTTTCTTCTCTAGTTGGACTTTCATCACCTCTAGGAGGAGGGAGACCTTTCTCTCTGAGAGGTCTATGGACCAGACTGTAGGACCTGCCTTGTAAACTGGTTGTAAGGCTGGAAGAACACTTATGCATGTTTGAGTCTCATAGTTCTTCACATAGGAGCATAGGCCCAGTAGTACATCACACTGATACTTCCTGTGTTTACAATCATCAACCCAGTCAATAAAGGGGAATGTTTTGTAATTACACACAGAATACAACAATTCCAGAATCTTCTCTCCTGTTTCTACTTCTTGTTCTGCTGCTTCACAGATGAGCTTCCCCAGGATCTCGGTTGTTGCTGACATTTCTGACCATCCATCACCAACACTGCAACAGTTTAAATGAAAACCAACATGAAATATTGATATCTGCATCACAAACAGAAACAAATGTGTGTATGCTCAATGTTTGTTCTTCTAAACCATGACCGAAACAAATACACTAACTAAACTAACTAATAAACGGAAACAAACAATAATAAACACTGTATCCATCAGATGTTTGGTTAAAGAGTCAATGGAAAATGAAAGAAGAAAGTCAAGTGTATATGTTCATCTTCTAAAACTATTATAAAGACTAACCAAGCTGTGACGAAAGATAGTGTATCATTTGATGCAGAGAAAGTCACAAGAGTTACAAATAATCAATCCCTTTCAACCACGTAAGTCCTATTTCATAATTAATCATTCAACGTCTCACATGGTGAAAATAGCTGATCTACAAGCTCACGCTTTGCTTCATGATGTGTTGTGAGCTTGTAGATCTATTTTCTGATTGTTTTGAAAATGTTTGCCTATATGACTTGCCTAACACATTGACACCAAGTTGAAACCTTAACTCATTATTTTCAAAATATTGTTTGAAGGTAATGAGGCTTTTATATTTAAACAAATATTAAATGAAATGAAACAAATTAACCTGAGTTGTGAGATGTAGGGTAGACACTGAAGGAAGATCCTCACTTCACTCTCTTCATCTGACCAGTCTGTCAGCTCTACTGTTTTTTTCTCTGGTTGGAGTTTCAACGCCTCTAGGAGGAAGACCTTTTTCCCTGAGAGGTCTATGTACCAGACTGTAGGAGATGCTGGATAAAGTGGCTTCAGGTTTATATTATTTATTATTTATATTCCTTTTATATTTTAACACTCTAGCAACTACACGTTATTTTCACATTTTCCATGCAAAAAGTTATTCAATTCATATCAGTGTTAAATACTTATGTTTTTCCTTTACACACAGTACGTACCTTTAGAATAGGTGATTTCCACGTCATCTATGAAAAAAAAGCAGCTGATCCAATGGTGTAGGTCGAAACTGCTCTTCTGCATGGAGGTGGAGGCTACTTCTTCAATGACATGCAGAAATTCATAGCAGGCTTCCTCCCCTCTGTTTGTGACCCAGTCCAGTATTGTTATTGTCTTATTAAAGTCATCTTTAGAGTTTATTTTATTGACATCCTCCTCAGTGAACACTCCTTCCTGATACAGATTGTCCACAATAACAGAAATATTCTGTAATCCTCCATTCACCAGTTGTGTTCTGGCGTTCTTGATGTATTCCACAGCTGACTGACTTTTAGACGCCATGTTGTCACTTTTTTTCTCAAACATGTAGTGTAACAGGTGAGGACTTGTGCTCCTTGCTGGTCCAGGATCTCTTTGAAGCTGAGCTCTGTTTATTTATGTCTCTGACATGAATCAAAACATTTTTTTTTTAGAGTTTAATATTTATGGCGCTTCCATTACTCTCTGCAGAGGAGATCAGACAAAAGGTCCAGAAACAATTGGGCTAAAGCACATTTCACAATATTAAACATGTGTTATTGTTCCACTTGTATAGATATAGATATTGCAACAGTTTAAAAATAATATGAAATAAAGTACATGAACATACCTGACATGAACAAAAGAAAGACATCATCCAGATGGCAGTTCAACTCCTACACAAATTATATTAAACAAACAAGGAAAGATATCATTATTATCATTGACTCAATAAAAGTTCTTAGTTTGTAATTCAAAAAAGCTGTTCATACTGTAGATGAAACCATTAAAGGGTGCTGGGTGAAGTTTATAAAGGCCATAGATTGAACCATTAAAGGGTGCTGGGTGAAGTTTATAATGGATCAGAGGGAGGAGGGAGTATGCCTAATGTTATTAGGCATTTTTCATTATTTTGAGAAACGTTTTAAAACAGTGAAAACAGCTGATGCACATCAACAATTTTCACTATTTTAAATAGTGAAATAGTGTGGTTTTTTTTTTATTACAAAGGCCTGGCTAGTAATATTATGCATAAGGGATAAGATAGGGCCCTAACTGTGTAGCTCTAATCAGAAAGGCAGTAACCAGTGACACATTTCGTGTAATTATAACTACTGTACATGTATATAGACTGTATAAATCACTCTGGTACACTAGCCTACAGTAAACTAACCTGAGTTCATAGGTTAGAAAAGGGCCAGGGACACGTGTTTTCATTTAATCTAACATGGTTCAAATGGAGTTTGAAGTTATACAATCATGGGTTTATACACAGTCTGATAGAATTAATATCAAATATCAAAACATATTAATGAGCAACTTAGTGTTTCACTGTCTGGGGTGAAACACAAAAGCCTGAGTAGACGTTAAAATGACCCCAGAAGTGTTTTAGAGCATCAATAAAGCAGATGAGGGTTGAGGACTGTAGGCCTATGTGACAATAACAATATTTAACAGATTGTCAGTCCTTGTATCGTACAGTATCCTACCTCATGTCACCAAGCTTTCTACAGTACAGCCACTACATGTCTGCTTGTCTGCTACCTGTAAAATAAATACATAAAATAATAATAACAATGTCTGCTACCTGTAAAATAAATACATAAAATAATAATAACAATGTCTGCTACCTGTAAAATAAATACATACAATAATAATAACAATGTCTGCTACCTGTCAAATAAATACATAAAATAATAATAACAATGTCTGCTACCTGTAAAATAAATAGAGTACAGAAGTCCTGACGTCACTCGTTCATCCCCTTGGTCGTACTCGTAAAGTAATTTCTCTATGGAGAATAACATTGGGTCATCATAGAATCGTCTCATATAAGAATTGTGGTCCAAAAATAAACAAACTGTCTCTGCGATATTGTCAGAGGAGGTTTTGTATCGTTTATGATAGTCAGTCACTTATTTGATACAGTCTGTTTCTGGCGAAAATGTAACTAATTTGGCGGAAGTAACATTATCGTTTTCTCACCGTCAGTTGATGCTTCATATCCATAAGAGTCAAACCGCCGGGGTCATTTGTTTATTTTTGGAACACAGTTCTTATAAGACCGCTTAACAGACGACGTCACACTGATAAGAACCAGTATGCGTGCAACCAGTATGCGCGCAATGAAACCCGTTCTATCAGGTCTCGCTAGGACGCGCCTCACTAGCCCTACAAGCGAGGGGTAAAACAACAGGTTGGGAATTGATTGCATGAAACAATCACCTGTGCGTCCAGTCTCAACGTAATAATTGGTCTATTAAACACGTCTATGGGAATTCAGAAGGGGGGAAACCGCGACCCAGGTAGGATGTGTAAATTACGTCAGACTTGCTCTATAAGTGCTCTATAATAAATAAATAAAAACAATGTATGCTTCCTCTTCCTGTATTCAGCTCTCAACAGTAGACACTCCCTACACAACTTTACTTTGTCAACATGTAACCCATATCTCTTCAGACAATCTGGGTGGAACCCATCGGCAAAAAAAGGGGGGAGGGGGTCTTGAGAGATTACTTCTCACATAACACACGCCAAGACAAGTAACAGGAAAAACCACCAAATGAACCTGAGCAACTAAAAGTCACTGACCTGCAACGAAAAGTCACAACAAACTCTACAAAGTTCTACTCTGAATAAGATGGTTCATCTCACAACTAAACTATACAATTGAAAAATGTCCCCTGTCCAAGTCCTAACCTACCCCACCCCCCTCTCTCTTTCTTCTTTTGTACATATTTTTCACTCTTCATACCAGTAACCTGTAAACTGATTGTATGACATTCTATATTAGTGTGTATATCTGTCTGTCTCTTATGTCATCATGATTTGTGTGCGTGGGGAACTCATTTGAAACAAGTGCTTTAATGATTCTTCCAGTTTAGTAGACCTCGTATTGTGAATTTGTACTTCCCTGTACTGTTGTTCTCATGTCTTACTAAATAAAGTACATCAATCAATCAATCAATCAATCAATCAATCAAGCTACACCTTACTACAACAATAATGTTCTCAAAAGTAAGCTACACGCAGAAGTTATAGTATTATTATAGATATCTAAATGGTTGAAGATAACTGAGAATTGTTTTTAAACCCATACAAATCGTATTTCCTACCAATGTAATTTCCTTATAACAGCTTGTTGCAAGTTGTTGTCGGTATGATGTTTATGCCTCCAGTCAGTCTCACCACCGGACAAAAAAAAAAGTCTCACCACTGGACGAAATCGAAACTATATCCCCTTAACGTCACACTGATAAGAACCAGTATGCGCGCAATGAAACTCATTCTATCAGTCAGGTCTCGCTAGGACGCGCCTCACTAGCCAACACACAAGAGGGGGTTGGTGCCTGTGCATCCAGTCTCAATTTTGGTAAACAAATAATTGGTCTAGAAGACATGAACGTCCTCATGAAATAGACTGAGCTGATCGATTTACTTTGCAGGTCGCTGATCCGGTCCGGGTCTAGAGCGGATACGGAAACGGTGCTGCATGAATATGCCAAGTAAAAGTGCGTGTGAAAGTTACCGGATACAGTGGGCGGGCTTTAAACCGGATGTGAGCACTGAGCAGCAAATAGGAAGCAGCTTTCCACAAAGAGCCATGTATCTTTCCAGTAAATCCACTAGATGGAGCCATTGTAAAACGGACCAATCTTCACGTTGGCCATCATAAATAAGCACAACGCAACTGAATATGTGATTAACTTGCATCCATTATTATAACGTATAGCTCACCACTGATTCGCAGCTAAAAATGTTTCATTGCTAGTTTTAAAGCCAACATTTTACAAGATGTTCTGTGAAATATACCAGACACTACCAGAATGACCCCAGAAGTGTTTGCTTGATTAGAACATGCTTAAGTAAAATTTGTGAGTACCTTTTCCACCACTGGCTGTACATCTAGCTGATTTCACACTGAAAAGTGTGTAATGACTTTCACAATGACAACTGTAGTGTCAGTTGAGATCACCATTAGGTGGTATCATTTATCAAGGTTAGGCACGATGACTTTGTGGCAATTTTGACTCCTAGAAAGAAATGAGTTTGTGATTTCAATCATTTATTTAGTATGATCACATTACAGTAGATTTTATTGACCCAAACTGTCAAATCATTTATGTATGTATTTTAAATGCAGTTATTTGCCTGGTGTTCACATTTTTTAACAGGTTAGTGTTGCAAGATTTGGAAAATATGACTCACGGTGGAGAGAATGAACAGTGTGGGCAATGTTTGATAATGGGTTGATGATGGGCTCAAAGTTTAGCAGTGACATTTGCATTGGACCCCTGTTGATCTGAGTTAATGTTTGCTTATACCAGCGAAGATTAAACAATGAGCTCTGAGGGGTGTGCCATGGTGGGAAAAGTATTTTTCACTTAAGTAAAAGTATCAATACTGCAATGTAGAAACGCTCTGTTACAAGTAAAAGTCCGGAATCTTTTTATAATTTACTTGAGTAAAAGTACAAAATGTACCAAAAGTAGAAAGTACTCCTTATGCAGAATGTCCCATTTCACCCATTTTTCAATTGTAAAATCTTTGAAAACTTGTATAAAAAAACATTTGAAAATAGCAGATCTACAAGCTCACAATGCATCACGATGCGACACATTGTGAGCTTGTGGAATATATAGGAGAAGAATAATAGGTCTGAAGTGGTTAGGGTGTGTTTTGTAATAATAATCAAAATCTTCAAAGTAACTAGTAACTAAAGTTTTCAAATAATTGTAGTGGAGTAAAAGTACAGCAGTTGCCTCTGAGATGTAGTGGAATAGAAGTATAAAGTATTGAAAATTGGACTCCAGTAAAGTACCTCAACATTGTACTTACAGTACTTGAGTAAATGTAGGCCTACTTAGTTACTTTACAGCACTGGGGGTGTGTACACATGTAACCAAATGGACCCTTAGATGTGTAGACTCTCAAGAGTTACTGAGGATTTTACTTGCAATGTATGCATTTAGCAGATACTCTTAACCAGAGCGACTTACAATATAATACAAGGTAAACACATACATCAAATGCAGAGAGACAGTGTAGTGCCTCAGAAAACTAGGATCCAAAGTAAACTAGGAACCTACTTGTAGCATCAGTCTAAACAATATACTATAAAAATTATAATCTGTACATTGAAACTATAGGATACCAGGTAAACAATGGACCTAGCAACTGTCTAAATAACATGCTATCAAAATGACATTTTAACTTTTTTAACACAGAAAAAAAACCAAGGAAAAACAAAAACAAAAAACCCAAAGTAACAAAAACATGAGAACAAATGACGGTAAGTCTGCAAATATTTATTTGGACAAACGCCTTTACACCTGTAATGTGTGATAGATAGTACATTTCATTATTGACATTACATCAAAAACACTCAAAACAGCTCTGTGGAAATAAGATTTAGCTTTGAATCATTTTTATTATGAAGCAATACATAATATGTACAACAATTATGTGCCATTTGCTGTGCTGCACAATAGGCTATATCGGAAATGTATCGTCATTGCAATTTTATCGACAAGCACAAAATACTTTTACTATCGCAAGAGAGATGATTTAACTTGTTTTCTGGTTTTATTAATTTCCTTAAATGCTTTAAGGGGAGCAGTGAGACACTGTATTGCTAAGATGGTGGTATAATATTGCACCTGGCTACAGCTGCTATTGACAATTAATAATAAATAATATTCATTGTCAATAGCAGCTGTAGCCAGGTGTCATGTTTTCAGTAAAACCATGTTAATGGAATGGAAATATAATCCTTCTTTTTTTCATTGTGTGCATATGGTAGGCTGTTCATTGTCTGGGTTGCTATGTTACCAGCAAACCGAAGGCATACATGAAAGACATTAAAATAATTCAATATTGTTTAATTATCCCGAGTAACATATATTGTCATCACAATATTCATCAATGATATCGCATATCACGTTTTCCTAATCTCGTGCAACCCTAGTGGTGACGTCACCTTGAGCTGATCCAACTAGCAGCTTTAAATAAGGAATCATTCAAAATGACTGTAGCTTTACCAACGCATTAGATTAATAAATCGTCGCTGTCGGGTGGAAACCTTGTACAAAACCGTTCCTTTTTTATAATTACTTTAAGAAATATTTAAAAAATAGTGAGAATAGCTGCTCTACAAGCTCACAATCGATCTGCTATTTTTACTGCTTTATTGCCACACTCTTGTGTGATGGATTATGGCATTAATTTACAAAAAATTACAAAATTTACAAACAAATACATTTTTAATATGGAGATACAAGGTTCCTGCTCGACAGCAACTCGCTGTTCGGTGGTAACCTTATATGTCCAAAACGGTTACTACTTTTGCGTGACACTGTAGTATTACGGCATTGATACAACACACACAAAACAAACAAACATACGTTGAAATATGGAGATACAAGGTTTCCACCCTACAGCGATAAGTAGTCTACTGTACATAATAGTGTGATCTATGCTTGCTTTTATATAGCTTTACATTTTAACTGCCATCATTGCAAAGCTGCCACGGCGCGTTGTGAGCTTGTATATCTGATATTTATTAATAGCTAAAGTATAAAAATATGGTTTAATTAGTTAATGCATGTTTTGTAATAATAATAATAAGTAATAAGTTCAATGCTTGAGTAAATGTTTGAGTCTTTGAGTAATGAATGCACTTACATTACTTTCCACCACTGAATTAAAATCCTGACAACATAGAAATAAATCAGAAATAAATCTGTCACACAAATACAATCTCATTTGACTCCGTGATTGCATGTCTGCATTGAGACAGAAATAAACTATTACAGTCAGATACAAAGATATAACGACACATAGCAAGAAATTGTACATTCATTGCATTTCTACATCAGTATTTTCCAAAATAATACAAATTCATTGTAGCAATGCAAAACAAATTATTACCACATAAAGCATATTTAAATATAAATCTCAGTATGTAAATGAAACAAGAACAACAAAGCAACATTACTTCATTAGTTACGAAATGATTGGTTAGTTATATATTAGTGTATTGTAGGGATTTGCATTACAGTATATGGTGATTTTCCACAACATGGTAACGATTCAACTCGACTCAACCTTTTTTTTTGTTTTCCAAAGTATTGTGGCACAAAGTCACTTTCAGATGGGGGTCCCCGGCCAAATACATATGAATCTGGGGGGTCCTTGACATGAAAAAGTTCGAGAACCACTGCTATTAGCGGATCTGCCATTTATTTTAAATTCGCTCAACTGCTTGATTAAAAGGCAAACAAACCCACAACAGCCAAAGTCGAGCATCGAGGACACCATTCCTCACGTAGTGTGGTTATGAAAACCAGATACATTGATGGGGTTCTATCTGCTGTGGATTAAACCAGTGGTTTTCAACCTTTTTCATGCCAAGGACCCCTAAATTGATATACATTTGGCCGTGGACCCCCATTGGAAAATGTTGTGCCAGGTAGTGGTACCCCCCAGAAGCAAAGATTCGAGTTAAAATGTTCGCTTTAAAAATATATATTTAAGGCTGTGCACACATTTTCAAGAGAAAAAAAAAATAGCAGATATACAAGCTCATAGCGCGGCACTCGGTGCCGCGCTATGAGCTTGTATATCTGCTATTTTTGAATAGCCAAAGCTAAGTGGATAAAATGATTGTGACGCTATGTTAACACATTTTGCTGGGGACCCCCTGGTACCCCCTCAAGGACCACTGGTGGTCCCCGGACCACTGGTTGACCACCACTGGATTAAACCACTGACGATCGTCGCTGCGTGGGCTGAAACGCATGGAATAAAGCAAAAAAGAAATCCCCCCAAAGGACAGTTTTCAAAGGCACAGCTCAACGGCAGCGGTGGCCTAAAGGTTAGAGGAGCGCACTTGTTGCCAGAAGGTTGCCGACTCGATTCCCCTGGACCGGACCGGACCGGACCCAAAAAGTGAACGTTCACCATTCACCCAACACCGCTGAAGTGCCCTCGAGCAAGGCACTGAACCCCACAACTGCTCTAGTGGAGCTGCTCAGTGGCAAACAGTATAAGACTGGTGGTTGTACTGGTCAGTTTCCAGGTTTTAATGTGTGTGTCTATCTGTGTCTATGTGTGCCAACCACTATCTGCAGTAGAAAAGGTAATACCTGAGTTGAGTTGAGTTGCACCATGCAGTGGAAATGCAGCTATAGCTATAGCTAGTGCTGCAGCAGAACTAGCTATATGTCGCTGTCGGACGGAAGCCTTGTTTCTCCAAAACCGTCACTTTTCAGGGAATGTAAAAAAAAAAAAAGACCCTGTGTTCCAATGGATCTCTATTTTGGGGCATGTCATTATACGGTATGCGGAAAAAGCTCAAAAATGTTGATCTACAAGTTTGCGATGCAATGTGTCGTGAGCATATATAGATTGGCTGCTACGTTGCACGACACACGTCATACAACGGAGCATACAATAGGCTGTTGATTTAGATTTAAAAAAAAAACTAAACAAAACATAAAAAACATTTAATGTGGAGATTCAAGGTTTCTGACCGACAGCAAAGAATTCCAGATTGGACGCCCCTCCCACCCATACACCCCCACCCCACGCACCCTGAGAATACACAGTGCTTTATAGACCTTTATTGATAAAGGTCTACATTATGACCACAGATGATCCTTCGACACCCATTGAATTAAAAGGGTGTGTCTGCTCTAGAAGCAATGGTTCTCAAACTGGGGTCCTTGATGGAGGGTTCCAAATGGACCCTTAGGGGTCTGTGACCAGAACCAAATGGACCCCATTTTGCACACTCTCAGAGTTATGGGTTGTCCTTGAAATTAGAAAATGTTTGGGAACCACTGGTTCTACCAAATAAGGCCAGTGGGCGTGGACAGAAGTACCCCCTCTGCAGTCCCATTGGTCTGTGCGGCTGTCAGTCTTTCATTTTACTTGACATATTGGCAGTGGCAGGCGCCCGCTGATGACATCATAGTTTGAAGCGTGTGTGTCGGGCGTTGATGATGTCAGTGGTGGTCGGCCGCGTCCATGGTGTACAGCCGGTACAGCAGTGTGACGACGGCCGCGGACAGGCCTGGGACCAGCCAGCTGGTCCACCAACTAGAGAGAGAGAGTTCATTTCTTCATTCATTCACTACTAACCAACTAGAGAGACACAACATGTTTGCTGCACTATCCAACTAACTTGCTATTTTAAGTACTAACCTGACGTGTGTGTGTGTGTGTGTGTGTGTGTGTGTGTGTGTGTGTGTGTGTGTGTGTGTGTGTGTGTGTGTGTGTACCTGTTATTGTCATCGATAGATGTCACGTGTATGTCCTGGAAGGAAGACAGTGCAGACGTCACAAAAAGACAAAGTGCAGTGTTTCATGTAAACATTTACCATACAGTACAATAAGACACAAACTATTATTGTACAATAGGTTTGGTTTAAATCAGGGGTTTTCAACTGGTGGTCCGTGGACCTCTGGTGATCCGTGCAGGTATTGCATGTGGTCCCTGATCATGCATTCAGTAATGTAGAAAACATTTTTAAATATTTTATTTTCATTATTTTCCTTTTTTTTTTGTGGAGAAACTTAGTAACTTGGTATTTGCGGAATTATAGACATTATCATTATTATCAGTGGTCCTTTGAGGAGACTTATGCTTATTCCAAAAGTACTTCAAGCTTAACAACTACAAAAGAGGATCAGCTCATTGCCATGTCCACAGATTCAGTCAAGAGGCACATGAAGGCACAGTCCCTTGTGAAGTTCTGGATGAGTTGTCAGGCACAATTCCCAAAGCCTTTTGTAACTACGTATCTCTGTGACAGTAGTATTTTCATGCTGAAGAATATGTACAGGGCAAGGTTCGAGCCAGAAAATGACATGAGACATGAGACCACTAGTTGAGAAACGGTTCACTCAATGACCTGGTGACCTAACATGACGCGTCATTATTAGGAAATGTGCCCATGTAATAGCATGTGTCTGCTCACTCTTACATAAGTTACAAATCAGTATATCATCAGGCATCATCAGGCAAAATAAAATCGCACTGGCAAATTCGTCTGCTTTCCAGACAAATCTACATCTCAGGGCCAAATATTGTACTTTTTTACTTTAATTATTAACTAAAAGTATTTGCAAACTTTAGCTACTAGTTACTTTGTAGATTTAGATTATCATTACAAAATATACATTAACAAATTGAACAGAGGACTATTTGAATTTTTTGCTATAGCTTGTAGAACAGCTATCTTTTTGAACATTAGTAGTTTTATTTTGATACTTTTGTACTTTAACTCAAGTAAATGAATACAGGACCTAAAACAGCATTTCTACATTGTGGTATTACTACTTAAGTATTTAAAAGGATCCCTGGCTAACAAGCCAAATATACCTTAATATTACATGCTCTCTATAACTAAAGTTTTAAATTAAAAACACCTTAAATATTTTATTTATTTTATAAATAGTTCATCTTTTACCATGTATGGTCCAGCCCTATGGAATGTATGGAATGGGTGTGCTAATAAAAATGTATTTAAAATATTGATTTGATGCTCATATTAACCTTAGGAAGTATTAAGTATTTTTTTCATTAAGACATGCTAATAACATTCCTCAATAGGGCTGGACCACACATGGACAAATGACATCATTAACTTGCAACGGGCATTGTCCCGCTTGTGTATAAAATAGTGTTCACCACTGCATATACACCTTGTTGGAAGACATCCAGTGTGTGTGTGTGTGTGTGTGTGTGTGTGTGTGTGTGTGTGTGTGTGTGTGTGTGTGTGTGTGTGTGTGTGTGTGTGTGTGTGTGTGTGTGTGTGTGTGTGTGTGTGTGTGTGTGTGTGTGTGTGTGTGTGTGTGTGTGTGTGTGTGTGTGTGTGCTGTCTATCATCACAGCACTGCATCATCATCACACGATAAAGAGTTGAACTCAGGTCAACCACTTACCGGTGGTTTGACGGCCTTTGCTCTGTCATCCTAGAGAGAGAGAGAGAGAGAGAGAGAGAGAGAGAGAGAGAGAGAGAGAGAGAGAGAGAGAGAGAGAGATAGAGAGAGAAAGATATAGAGAGATAGAGAGAGATAGAGAGAGAGAGAGAGAGAGAGAGAGAGAAAGAGAGAGAGAGAGAGAGAGAGTTAGAAGGATTGTGACATAAACAGGATGCGTTTCTGTTGTGAATTATCTTGTTTTTGAGAAACAACAGTCGTGTATCCTCAGACGACCTGCCAACGCACGCACGCACTTTCGTGCGTATTTTCGAGGAGACGAGGTATTCCATGGGGACATCCTGTCCCCCCATGATGAAGATGAGCGGGCCCGAGGTCCGCCAGACATGATTGCATCAGTCATGATTGCGTCAGAATGGCCTACATCATTTGGTTTGGGGGGTTGGTTGGTAGAGGAGTCTTGTGTGCGTATGAGGTGTTACGGTACATAGTTCCCCCGACCTACGATCGGGCAAGGGACATAGCCTTGTACGGAGCTTCTCCCATATCCCCCCCCCCCCCTATTCTATTGGGCTCTCTCCTAATGGTTCGTCTTGGTGACCAGACTGCAACGAGGTCGATGGGAGCAATATTGGAATTTTGCTGTATTTGGCTAGAATCTTGGCATGCCCATAATCTAGTTAAATAAACAGAGAATGTTGTCAGCTCCTAGCATTACGATTGCTCGGTCACATTATCTTAGGTAGCCCATTGCATGGTAAGGATGGATATTTTCCAGATTTAAAATCTAATCAAGAATTCTAGGCAAGCCCGTGTCTTGGTTGAATAATTGTCTGGGGACATTGTTTCTATGTCGGTGCCGGGCACCTTAGATTGAGGACTTGGAGATAGAGGTCTGTTGTCTGTCTTACCAGAAATGTTACCTTTCACTTTTTTATTATTGCTATACCCTGTATTACTTTGAGTTTTTAAATAAAACTCCCTGCTGACAGGTGCCGCCCCAGCCCGTAGGAGTACGTGCCGTGACAAATATCCCCGACCTGCTTCCCTCCCTCGAACTCGGGCAAATTGTGTTTGTATAGAAGCTCGACAAAGCCGAATGCTCCGCTGTGGATTCAGTCATTACAGGTTTTTAAACGGATCGCACAGACCCAAATTAAACAAGGTACGCGCCAAAACAGTACCGGTAGAACCGGTAAAGGGAAGTCACCGCAACCCGACTCCGGATGAGCGGTTGAAGATGGACGTACCAAAACACAAAACACAAAACACAATACACAATACACATACAGTGCATGTGTGTGAGCACGCACGCTGGGAGTTCGCACAGTGCTCTGTCTGTCGTTCCATTCACTCTCTTCTCCTTCTCTCTCTCTCTGATCTGTGCCACCGCACGTCGACGCTCCAAAAATAGAACAGAGTTCTAAAAGAAGCGTCAACACATTTTGACTCGTCCCACTTGACGCCTCCTCCAGCGTGGCTGCCACCGTTACAAACCCTACTGTAGGCGTGTTTCATGATGCACGCACCTGACGATTTCAATGTGTCAGGTGACAGTCCTTAACTCTTTAATTGTAAGCCATCCCAGAAAAATGGTCCTCACAACTGGACGTAAATTTATGATTGGAGCGTAGAAACCGGCGTAGATCCGAGTCCACACGCACGCACACACATGAAATGTATGCAATATTACAGCCATTCTAGGGCTATAGGGACTGGTAAGCAATAAGAAGGAAGGCACTGATACATCTCGGACTGTAAAAGCCTTTTTAATAGCAGGGTGCAGGTAAAAAGACTGTGACAACAACGTTTCGATGTCAATACATCTTCGTCAGGTCAGGTCATGCCCACGTGCGGTGTTTGCGCAAGCGTGCACGCACACACACACACACACACACACACACACACACACACACACACACACACACACACACACACACACACACACACACACACACACACACACACACACACACACACACACACACACACACACGCAAAGAGACTTACAGGGTGCAGTTCTCCTATGATCATGTCGGCAGCCATTTCCCTGGCGTCAGTGGAATGTCCCACGTCCTCGAAGCTCTCTGTGCCATCACCTCCTGCATGCTCCCTCAGCACCTCCTCTCCTCCTGGGTGCTAGGACGCGCACACACACACACACACACACACACACACAGACAGACAGACAGACAGACAGACAGACAGACAGACAGACAGACAGACAGACAGACAGACAGACAGACAGACAGACAGACAGACAGACAGAGGACATTATTAGTATTAGTATAAAGGTTCAATAATTAACCAATGACCCTGCTCAGTTAGAGTGTCCGCCTTGAGATTGGGAGGTCAGGGTTCGATTCCCAGGCCGGGTCATACAAAGGTTACAAATTTCTCAAATAGTCTGCAAGACTGTCATACGATGAAGCATAAAAGTAAGATGGAATACGGAGGTTTCTGCCTGACAGTTAAAAAATAGCAGTAATATATATTGTGTGATCAGTGACAGTTCTGAGCTAGATAGAGCCAGAGAACGTATAGTTTGTGCAAAGAGATGATTGTCCAAACTATAAATATAATGCTAAAGTCATAGTTTGAAGACAGATGGGTCTGATAGCTTGGGGGACAAAAACAAACTATTTTATGAGTCCATCTTTGGTGGATTTGTGACAGCGCATCATGAGGCAATTATAATAAAAACATTGAGAAACAAAAGCCTTGACTCCATGAAGTTCAAATTAGATTTGAGAAGAATTAGGACATAACGACTTCTCATAAGTTGTAACATTTTCCCTGAACTAAGCTGTGAGAGAAAGCCACAGTTTATCTGTGAGAAGTGAGTAGATTATAAACACATCTGAGTGGAGTTAGGAAATACCGTTATTTTATAATAACATAACATCAAAGTCAGGCAGAAACCTTGTGTGTCCAGCAGGGCAGGAATTTCAGGGAGGCCACAAAGGCCATGGGTATCGTTGCCCCTAGTTTGGCCTTGTGCCCCTCAAAGAAATGACATGCCCTGAGGCTACATTGGCCTTAATGCCCCAGCTGACTGTACCGCTTTTTCGTGTGTGTGTGTGTGTGTGTGTGTGTGTGTGTGTGTGTGTGTGTGTGTGTGTGTGTGTGTGTGTGTGCGCGCGTGCGTGCGTTTTCCATTGACACAAGGCGTGTCCTGATGTGAACCATACAAACAGCAGTTACATTCCTGCCAGCTGTTTCATTTCAACAGCCTCTCCTCCAGCTATACTGATCCAAAGAAAACACGAAACATTCATAGAAGTTAACACACTATCCCACAAAGAGAACTATTGTATATTAGCTGAGACATGAGAATGGAGGTTGAATATTGATTGTATTACTGTATATTAAAAACAATCTGAAGTGGTCCCAATGGAGACTCAACAACTGCAGTAAAACTGTGAACTGACTGAGCTTGTAGTGTGAGGAAATAACTGACAGGCTGTTCAGTAACCAAGAGAGAGAGAGAGAGACAGACAGGGAGAGAGAGGGAGAGAGAGAGATAGAAAGGAGATTTTTATTACAGACAGACAGACAAACAGATAGACAGACAGACAGACAGACAGACAGACAAAACTTTAAGTAACTCTGCCTATATCTTCTCCATCCATCCGTCCGTCTTCCCTTTAAGCAGGGCTCCAGACTAACTTTTTAGTTGTTTACTCTGGCGGGCAATTGTTTTCATAAGGTTTTCACACATACACACACATATAGACCTGCAAAATGGCTAACTTTAAGGTGCATTGGTGCGACCAATGAAAATGTTTAAAATGGGTGCACTCTAAGAGCCCTGCTTTTCCCAGGCGACATTAATAGCTAATAGCTGGGGGATCCCGAGGTGTTGCAAGGCCCAGCCTGGAGATAGATATAATCCCCCCTCATTTTGTCTTTGGTCTGCCCGTGGTGTCTTCCTAACTGGGCATGCCTGGAAGACCTCCCTGGGTAGGTGACCAGGAGGCATCCCCACTAGATGCATGAACCACATAAACTGTCTCCTTTCTACTCCCAGTCTCTCCCCAGTGATTCTCAAAGTTTTTAATTTCAAGGACCCCCAGTTTTGTATGCGGACCCCAATAACTCTGAGAGTGTACGAATGGAACCAAATGCACACCCACAGATACACTGGTGTACGCTCTCATAGTCACAGCCCTGTAAGCAGTAGTGTAGTGGTCTGCTACGCACGCTGCTACGGCATACAGTATGACCGACCACCTTTTGTGACCAACGCGCACTCCCGCAGATACACCGGCGTGCACGTGCATGCCCGCGAGACTGCGTGCCCGCTACATCGAATCAAGCGGTGCGGCTGTGAATGCCTGCGCGATTTGCATATGCTGTAGAAGCCTACGGTACTTAAATAAATAGTACTTAATCAAATAATAGACAGCAGCAGTTAATAACACTTAACACATCTCTTCAAAAAAACTATGGCAATGTTGGTCCCAGGCAGCCAGAGTTCATGCGAGTTCATGACTCCTCCTTGCTGTTTGTGTCTTCATGGAATAATTAGGTTACAACAACTGAACATTGACAGGGAGTTAGCCTATACAATGTCAAAATACTGCTGAAAACTTAAAGTGAGTTTCAGAGTTTACGCGTTTCAGAAGCCATAATCAGCATCGCACTGACACACAAACACGCACACACGCACACACACTAAAAAATGGCCTGGTCAGAGTGTCTCTGTAGCACATTCGGGCGGCAGTGGCTCAGGGGGTAGAGTGGCCAGTAGAGTCAAGTGGCCAGATGGCAATCACGAGGTTCCCAGTTCGATCCCGGGCTCCCCCAGACTTTGTGTCGCAGTGTCCTTGAGAAGGACGCTGAACCCCTAATTGCTCCCGATGAGCAGGTTGGTGCCTTGCATGGTTTCCTCCGCCATGTGTGTGTGAATGGGTGAATGTAATGCACAATCTATGTAAAGCGCTTTAGATAAAAGCGCTATATAAATGCACCATTTGTGATTGTGTGCCGTGCATGTGACATTATTAAATAGCGTATGACCAGCCATCAGGTCAGCGCTACAACTGCCTGTAAGGGTCCATTTGGTTCCTAATTATCAACAATTTACCTGGGTGGGGACCCCCTGGAACCACCTCAAGGACCTCTGGGCATGATTGTACCTCCTAAACTCTATGATATTAAAAGTTATTCGGTATCTTCCAGCAGAACCATATACTGTAGTTGCCATTATATTCATCCTAAATCTGCAGTTTGTAACTTTGTGGTGACTGAGAATTCTACACCCTCATTGAACGTAGAGTAGGCAGCAAAGACATGTGCCTACTTTGATTAAGATCAAACACAGTACGTCCCGTGATGACAGCCATCCCTGCTTTCTTTACAACCAATGAATACAAGCCAGAATGTACAAAAGCCTCAGTCCTGCACTGGTTCTGAAAACTACAGCCAATCAAAATATGGGACGACATAGGATAACAATGGTGTACACTACAACACCCTAGTATCTATCTACTATCTCCAGATCTTTAGTAAACAGAGAATAGGTCGGGATAATAATTTCATCCAATCACAAGTGAGAACTCATACAAGATACAGGATACATAGACCCCTTAACAGACGACGTCACACTGATAAGAACCAGTATGCGTGCAACCAGTATGCGTGCAACCAGTATGCGCGCAATTAAACCCATTCTGTCAGGTCTCGCTAGGACGCGCCTCACTAGCCAACACACAAGAGGGGGTTGGGGGTGTGCTGAAACCAGCGCACCCCGAAACAACAGGTTGAGAATTGATTGCATGAAACAATCACCTGTGCGTCCAGTCTCAATGTTAGTAAACAAATAATTGGTCTATAGCCTATGTGAAATTGGAAGTGCAGACCCCTGTTATTGAACTAACACTCAAAGCAATCAGAATATAGAGCTGTAACATTTGTATTTTATTTCCAACTAAAATGTACCATTTACACACCCTGTAATCGATCTATTGGTTGAACAAGTCCTGCCAAGCTGTGTGGAATTGGATCTAATCCTTCCTCGAGGTTCAAAGTACAAGGTGTTTATAATGTCACAATGTACGCATGCACGCACCCCCCCCCCCCCCCCCACACACACACACACACACACACACACACACACACACACACGAAACAGCATTATAATATGCTTAATATAGTCTACAATAAGCTTCTCGACTGTGTTAGTTGTTGCTTAGGCTTGTTTTCTTGACCACAATGTTAAGAATGTTATTTAGATAACATGCTGTTTAAACAAATAGGCTAGGTTAATTGCTTACAAACAAGTTATTTAGATGTTAATCAGACAAATGCTAAGTTCATTCATTGTATAAATATATAGGTCATAGGCCGTTGGTCAAGTGGGTACCTAAACATTGTGGCCACCTCAATTGGCTAAGATTTGTTTTGGAAAATGGTGGGAAATAATGTTAAGAAGTCTATACATGATTTGAACATGCACGGTAAATCATTATCAGACCTACTACCCTATTACCCTTCAACTTCTTGTTTATGTCCAAATCCAAAATGACAGAACATAGGTTTGTAGCAATTTGCAGCAATTGTAGTGAAATATTAGACCTTAAAGGTAGGGTAAGTCACTTACTTTAAATGTCATACAAATAAAAATAAATATGTATTCAGCCCCCCTGTGTATGGGATAAATGTAAATATACATTCAAATGGCTCTCTCAGGTGCCCACGAGTCCGGGTCACCAAATGAAGACCCCTAGCTGGCTGTGATGTCACATACCTCCTCCAGGAACCCGGTGACGTCATAGACCTTGTTGTGGAGGATGATCCAGGTGGACTTAAAGGTGTTCTGAGCCTCCACCTCTGACAGCCTGTAGTACCTGACACCCTGACCCCCACAGTCTGACAGCTGCTCCTCTGTGTCAGCCATAGCTCTCTCTACCGCTCTCTCTCTCTCTCTCTCTCTCTCTCTGTGTGTAGCTCTCTCTCTCTCTCACTCACTTCCTCTCTCTCTTTATTTCTGTGTCTCTCCTCCCTCTTCCTTACTCTCTCTCCCCCCCAACTAGTCTAACTATCTCTCTCTCTCTCTCTCCCTGTGTGTGTGTGTCTCTCTCTCTCTCTAGTTCGCCCTCTTTTTGTCTCTGTCTCTATGTTCTCTCTTGTGTGTACCTGTGTCTTTCCCTCTCTCTGTGTCTGTCTCTATGTCTCTCTCTCTCATGTAGTTGTTTGTCTAGTAAACTAAACGACTGACTGTTGCTCCAGTTTCCTGTGACACTGGAAACTTCTGTCACGCCCATTGTCCTTCACATCCTCCTCATTGGTCCTTCTGTCACGCCCATTGTCCTTCACAGCCTCCTCACTGGTCCTTCTGTCACGCTCTGATTATTACACCGGGCCCTCTCATTGGTTAGAATGGAATCCAGACAGGGGGGGTGAGGGGGCTAAGTTCGTAGGTTCACTCAAGTTCAACACGCTTTTCAAGGAAACTAAACTCCCCCTGTTCTCACGCAAACATACTATAAAAAACAAAGCATCTAAAACGCAGTTAAATATAGACTTCACAATAAGTAACACAGAATGAGGGAACATTTGTGTGTGTAGTTCCTGGAGATAAAGGAGGAAAAACAAGCATGTGTAGCCAGGGCACTTCCGGAAACACAATACCAGAGTTTTACCCAGGGAATACCACATTTCACAGTTCAAAATACCTAACAACAGGTTTAATAAGTTGGGAGAGAGGAGCAGAGACGTGTGTTTCCACTACAAAAATATAATTTTATTTAGTCTCAGGGCAGACACCTAATACTTCAAATATTTAAAACTGTAAGGGGAAGGTCATCAGATTAGAAATATAGTTCTTAATTACAAAACCATTTAAAATGGATTGACTACAAAATGTTTCAGCAACAAGGTACAAACTGCACCAGTCATTACACACACACACACACACACACACACACACACACACACACACACACACACACACACACTATACGACAAGTGGGGGGAAAAGCAACCTATCCCATCGTCAGATGCCTGCAAGATTAAGGAACACTCAGATTTTGCCTAGACTAATTTATATTGAAAGAACGGAGGCGAGTTCAAAAGCGAACTTGAGCCATGAGAGGCACCACCGAGCGAGCTAACGCGAGCGAGTTGCCGTGCCGACCATAGTCACTCAAAGTGACTGCTGGCCAATCACAGCGCGTCTTTCCCGGGACTTTCCCAACTCCAGTGCACTCAAATAGCTGGAGTCATCTCTTGGCACCTATGACCCCACACACCACCAGGCAGACACAAGCCAGCCTGTTAGTCTGATGGCAGGGTGCGGCTCCCTTTTATTCAGCCAGCAGGGCCAGGTGTCTCAGCTGTCCTGGATATGGGTGATTAGGGGGCGTCGCATGAGAAAGTTCAACCCACTATGAGCAAGAAATGCCAACATGAAGCGGAGAGAGTATTAAAATACATACAGGTAATTTATATGCAAATGTGTGACTTATATCAACACTCAAATTAAACAAAGGCACTAAATAAATGGAATAGACAAATAAACATTTTTAATATTAATCTAATAATAATTTTAAAAAGAACACAAAATAGTATAGCCATAATAAGTTCCAATAAAAGGATTTTACTGTGTATAGGAGTTTTTATACTGTATACTGTAGATTTGCCAAAGAAATGGCCATTATTCCCTGAATTAGTTTCTTATATATTATGATAATACTTAATATTAATGCAAACTTTGAACCTTAAATCTGGGGATTGTGCAACTTCTAGGAAATAAAACTAGTTATATGAATCTATCCCTCATTTTGTTTATTTTGTTATTTAATTATTTACAGTGGTGTAAAGTAACTAAGTACATGTACAAGTACTGTACTTAAGTACAGTTTGTAGGTATTATTTTTACCTTACTGGAGTATTTCCAATTTTCAATACTTTTACTTCTACTCCACTATATCTCAGGGGCAAATATTGTACTTTTACTCCACTAACATTATTTGAAAACTTAGTTACTATAGTTACTTTGTAGATTTTGATTATTATTACAAAACATACATTAACCACTTCAGCCCTATTTTTGCCATTTGAAAATAGCAGATCTACAAGCTCACAATGCGTCGCAATGTGACACATTGTGAGCTTGTAGATCTGCTATTTTGAAAAGATTTGTGTACATTTTATACATTTGAACACGTGTGAAATGGGACATTCTGCATAATGAGTAGGCTACTTTTACTTTTTTACTTTAAATATATTTTGATACACTTTTGCACTTCTAATCAAGTTAAGTTTGATTACCAGACTTTTACTTATTTCTACATTGTGGTATTGATACTTTTACTCAAGTGAAACATTTTAGTACTTCTTCCACCACTGATTATAATTACCAGTATTTACCGTTTTGTTTTGTTTTGTTTTGTTTAGTTTGTTGTATCTGTCTGTGTGACAGCCAACTAGCCAATCACACAGCGCGATGCATCCGTCTGGGTCATGGGATCCTGAGTATCACGCTGATGAGATCTGGTTGGCCCTGACAACCAACCAACAAGCCAATCACACAGCGCGATGCGTCCCTCTGGGTCATGGGATGAATTGCTTGGCAAGGCGCGAAGAGGGAAGTGTTCCAACCACAGGTTTTTTGCTGCTAAAGAATAAACATTAATTATATCGACACATTTACAGGTTTTATGTTTACATGACTAACATTGTGTAACAGTGTTGTTATTCAACAGTAAAAGAGCGTTTTAATCAATAAAATTCATGTTTTTGTTCATGTTTGAAGGTTTGTGTTCTGGAGAGGAACCAGCTGCTGTGAATGAACAGGTGAGCAGTGTGGTGTGGTGTAAAGCATTGGTTCTCAAAGTGGGGTCCGTCCGGGGACCCCCAGGGGTACTTGAGGGGGTTCCAGGGGGTCCCCAGCTAAATGATGGATAGGACCCAAATGGACCCTTATGGGTCTGTAACTCTGAGAGTGTACAAATGGAACCAAATGGACCCGTTAGGGTCCATTTGGTAAGGTTCCATTTGTACACTCTCAGAGTTAAATTAACATTAATTTTACAATATGAATTGGGGTCCCAGAGATAGAAATGCCATTAAATGGAGTCTGTAGCCCTAATGCATGTCAAACTGGGGGTCCTTGAAATTAAATGGTTGAGAATCACTGCTAGAGCCGTAAAAAATCTTCTCTAATGGGGGTCCCTGGCATATTTTTTGAAATCGGGGTCCGCGGGCTAATAAGTGTCAATTTGGGGGTCCTTGACATGAAAAATTTTGAGAACCACTGGTGTAAAGTAACTAAGTGCATTTACTCAAGTACTGTACTTAAGTACAATTTTGAGGTATTTTTTTTACTTTACTGGAGTATTTCAATTGTCAGTACTTTTACTTCTACTCCACTATATCTCAGAGGCAAATATTGTACTTTTACTCCACTAGAATTATTTGAGAAACTTTAGTTACTAGTTACTTTGTAGATTTTGATACATTAACCACTTCAGACCTATTTAAACTTTGGCTATTTGAAAATAGCAGACACATAGCAATGTGTTGTGAGCTTGAGCTTGTAGATCTGCTATTTTAAAGATATTTTAATACATCTTCGACATAATGATAACTTGTGAAACAGGCCTTTTCTGCGTAATGAGTGCTTTATGCTTTTCAAGTACATTTTGAGCACATTTCACTGGATATTGAACTGTTTTCATGTCAAGGACCCCCAAATGAATATGTATCTGAATGGTATGTTGAACCCCACCTGCAAACATGTTGTGCCAGGGACCCCAACAAGATTAGTGTTGTCGAAATGTTTGGAAAATATATAAAAAGGTTTTCTTTTAGTTTTTTGTAGATTTTTTGTAGACCTGCTATTTTCAAACAATTCTTGAGAAAATGTTTTGGACTATTTTTGAAACATTTAACAACAGAAATCTTGTGTGTGTTTGGGGGGGGGGGGGGTTGTGTGGGGGGGACCACTCAGTTAGCTACTTCAAAAGTCTTCAAAAGGAAGCTACAGTGAGCTAACAGATGGGGGGTCTTTGACATGAAATCGTGTGAGAACCGCTGTGCTAAACTCCATGAATTGTAGTTGTAATTGTTGTAATTGTTGTTGTTGTTGCTGTTTATTGTTGTGGTGTAGGATGGTTGGCGCAGCAGAGCAGTCGTTGTTCTTTGTGAGTGTTCCAGAGCTGAGCAGGTTGTGTTGGGTCTCTGTGTCTCTGCAACAAGATGAGACCGAACCCAGAAACAAACAGATGAAGACATGCAGGTCAGACACACTATGGACATATTATACCATTTATACCCACTGTTTGATTGATTTATTTATGTTTTTATTGACAAATATATGCATTAATAGACCGAAAAATCATGACAGTACCTCAACAAACCAAAAAAATCCAGGTAGATAATGCAAGCAGCGTGGCATTTGAGCTATTATTCATCAATCTTATTTCTGGAAGAACAGGACACTTGTTATTGACTTATATATTATTTAGTAAATAAATATTCACAGGTTGACAAACTAGACATTAATTGCTGATGTTGTGGACACTTTATTATTTCATATTCATTCATATATTCATTCATTCAACCTTTATTTACATTTCTCGGAGAGATCATTTGCAATGATGCCGATATTGCGCACAAGTTAAGAAAAAGAAAACACAAAACAATACACTATGTTGCAAGAGGTACCTGGTGCAACAATGCTGGAAGCAGTCTTTCCCGGGTCAGATCTGGCACGAGGAACCTGTAGAACTAGCCATTCACTAGAGCCAGTTAAAATTCAAGTATGGTTTTCTGAGCTAAGGGCTGTACATATTTGTACATTCTGATCTGGTCTATATACAACATACATGGGCAACTGGCGGCCCGGGGGCCACATGCGGCCCCCCACCTTCACTTAATGTGGCCCTCAGGTTAATATCGGAACACTGATATAATATTGATTTCAGCTGTTTACAATTCCAAACATGCAAACATGACCCGCTTTAATTACTTCAGTCTATATTAGCAGCTTAATGACTAGTATAAAAATTCTATTGTCTTTTTTATGTCCAATGTATTTTTATTTAAGTTCATAAAATGTACATAACTATAACTAAATGCATTTAAAATTAAAAAAATCTTACTGTTCAGGATTCAAAAAAAAAAAGAAAAAAACGAAAAAAATCAGAATTTCAATCCAAAAATTGAAAAAAATAGCAGATCTACGAGCTCAAAACAATAATGATTAATTTGTCTGTCTGTCTGTCCAGGGAGCTAGTGTTGCTGTACTCTGACATCTTGGCCTGTCCTGCCCTGGATTCCTTCTCGGAGATCACCCTGATCATGGCTGTAAGACACACACACACACACACACACACACACACACACACACACACACACACACACACACACACACACACACACACACACACACACACACTCACACTCACACTCACACTCACACTCTCACACTCACACTCACACTCACACTCACACTCACACTCACACTCTCACACACACACAGTGTCTCCTATCAGTGACATCCTCCATTATGTTGTATTCTTGGCCCGCACCTCCTCTCTATGTATTATCATGACTTGTTTTAAACTGGATATTTTAATATTTGTATTTTGTCCAGTTGTTTGATTCATTGATAGCACTGTGTGTGTGTGTGTGTGTGTGTGTGTGTGTGTGTGTGTGTGTGTGTGTGTGTGTGTGTGTGTGTGTGTGTGTGAGGCAGGCTTTATGTCAACATAAGTCTTGGGTTTGAATTCCTGTCATTCCTTCTCTGCACTTCCTTTTCTCTGGAATGATGCCAATGACAGACACACACACACACACACACACACACACACACACACACACACACACACACACACACACACACACACACACACACACACACACACACACACACACACACACACACCCTCTCTCTAGTAACTCTAGCAGTCACTAACAACCCAGATTATGACCCACTGGAACGTAAACACACCAATATACCTTCTGAGACTCTCTCTCTCTCTCTCTCTCTCTCTCTCTCTCTCTCTCTCTCTCGCTCTCTCTCTCTGTTTCTTCTTTTTTCAGACCTCGTATTTCAAGAAAGGAATAATCCAGGCTTATGGACAGAGGCACAATCTGCAGGTGAGATAGATGGACAAATTAATAGATGGATGTACTGTATGTGGAGTATATAGTATCTAGGGTTTAAGTGGTTAAATCATATTTACATCGATACATTAATACAGTGGTTCTCAAAGTGGGGTCCGGGGACCCCCAGGGGTCCTTGAGAGGGTCCTCATTAAAATGGAGATGGATCAGTGGCAGACAGACAGACAGACAGACAGACAGACAGACAGACAGACAGACAGACAGACAGACAGACGATTCATTCATTCTTTGGTTGGATACATACATAGATAGATAGATGAATGGATAGATACCAGCGGCGCAGCCAGAACGCTAGTATAGGCTGGGCCTGAGCAGGAGCGGGTGGGCACGCATGCACGCCCGCGCTTCGCGCGGTTGCATGTGTCCCCGACCCGTGCGCGCTCGCCCGTTTTGGGACGTTTTTTTGTTACTTTATTTTGGTTTTAGGGTTAGGGTTAGGGTTGGGTTAGGGTTATGTTATTTCATTCATATTTTTCCCATATTTTACCGATTTTTTTTATCCAAAAATGAATTGTAAAAAAATTAAAATAAAAAAATCCCCAATTTAATTTTTGTTGCAAAATCAATTGGGTGGGCCAGCTCTCTATGTGGGTGGGCCACGGCCCACCCAGGCCCACCCATGGTTGCGCCCCTGATAGATACATGTGTCTCTCTATCTCTCTAGGTGTCTGGTCCTCAGAGTGTGTTACCAGGCCTCTTGCAGTGTTGTGTGTCATACTCCTTGACCTGCAGACTGACTCCCTTCTGGAACAAAGCAGGAGCCTTCCTCATCTCTGGTACACACACACACACGCGCACGCACACACGTGCACACACACACGCACGCATGGCATGTACACACCCACAGATGCATAAGTAAGTAGGTCGGGGAGGCTTTTTGTTGGTATCAGACGAGAATGCGTGAGTCTGTCCCCGTTACAATGGGCTAGACCCCTGAGAGATGGATTGCTGAGGTGGAGCCATCAGCTCCCAGTACTGACCGCACGACTTGCTGCACCCAAGCGGTGCTACTCATATTCTGAGTTGGCGGTGCCTGGGATCGAACCCATGACCTTGTGATCGAACCCATGACACCCATTGTGTACAAATGGAACCAAATTGACCCTTAGCCTATTGGTCTGTAACTCAGAGAGTATATACAAATGGAACCAAATTGACCCTTAGCCTATTGGTCTGTAACTCAGAGAGTATATACAAATGGAACCAAATAAGCGTCCACAATCAGAGTTAAATTAAGGATTTTGCTGTGTAGGCTAGACTGGGATTCCAGAGAGAGAAATCGTATCAAATGGGGTTCATGACAGTGCAATTTGAGATCCATCTTGCTCCACTGTTCTCGGGGGGGATCACATCTTTTGTCATAAAGTAGGCTGTTAAATAGCGCTCAATGTTCTTTTTCATCACTTTCAATATGCACCATCGGCAATAGACACAAAAGAAGACGCGATGGCGCTACTGTTTGTTGTTTTGATAAAACATCACTGGCACATTTGCTGTTTCCCGTCTTGGTTTCACTGACCAACGGCATGTTTTGCAGAGCGTGTACTGTGCTGTGTCACACCATTTCCATGTAATGGATGTCGTGCTAACCTTTTGTCAACAATCTCCTCACCTCTTTAACCCATTAAGACCTGAGGCGATTCTTAAAAATGTTTTCTAAATCCTAACAGTTTTTTGAAAAAAAAAAAAAAATGTTTTCAAGATTTTTCAAAAATAGCAGATCTACAAGCTCATAGCGCGGCACTCGGTGCCGCGCTATGAGCTTGTATATCTGCTATATTTGAATAGCCAAAGAAATCTAAAGTGACACAGATGCGTTCCAGGTCTTAATGGCATGTCCATGTTATTGTTCCACTCGTCTTTTTCTCCTCTCCGTCTTGGTAGCTGCTGTGACTCATGTAAATTAACGCATGGAAATGCGCGTGTACAAGCCTGACATGCAAGCTAAAAGCAGCAGTCTGACTGGTTATCGCGTTTATTTCTGCTATTCCATAGGCTTTTAGATTTATCTATATTGAGTATTAAGGCCTGACCTTCATCATCGTTATCGAGGTGTTTTGCACATTTCTGAATCGAAAGAGCTGCGCGTCTCTGCACAATGGGGAACCGGTTTGACGGCGAAACTGGTTTTCTAATGGCCACTCATTAACAATTCGGCCAAATGCAAATGAGCCCCATTTGAAAACAAAGGCGACTTATAGGGTGAGGGGCTGCTAATGTTGTTATGTTGATTTTTTGTTGTTTCCCCCTGGCGGATCTGGGTTTACACAGACCGGGCCATGGCCTCGTTGGCCCCAATGACCGTACGCCTCTGGCTGTGTGACTAAGTATAAGTAGTATACGTTTTTTTGATTAGCGATAGAATAATCGCAAAGAAAATAATCAATCGTTGCAGCCATATTAATGAAATATAATTAATGTAGAACATGTGGTCAGAGACGGTCTGTTATTATGAGAGCGCTTTACTTTACAGCAAAGTCCACCTTGTAATCGTTGCCTTCGCACCGGATGTTTGTTGCTGTGGTCAAAGGTTGGGGTGTGTGTGTGTGTGTGTGTGTGTGCGGGTGAGGGTGAGGGTGAGGGTGTGTGTGCACAGATATCATTTATTTCACCAGCCTTCACCTTGGCTCCAGTTTGATACTGAAATAACTTTGATTGTGTGTGTGATGCAGGTAGAAATCTGTGTGTGTGTCACGATTCTCGCCTAAAATAGGGACGCCAGGTTGAACGTTAATGTTTTCCATCTGAGAATATCTCTGCCTAAATCTGAAATCACATGAAACAAATATGTGCCAAATATGAATGTGTTATATAAACACTGGTACAATTTGAAAACTGTTACTAGTGGTTCATTTTAAAATAGCATATCTACAAGCTCACAGTGTGTCGTGAGCTTTTCGAGGAAGAAAAATAAAAAAGAGTTTGGAAAATGTGAGTACTTTTTCTTTGGTACTGTAAGTATGTTTTGATGCCAATCTTTTAATCAAGTACATTTTTGGCCTTTTACTTGTAACTTGTAGTATTTCTGCATTGCATCTGAGTACTTCTTCCACCACTGAGTGTGTGTGTGTACATTGCATGTTTTCATTTCCACTGCAGTGTGTTGCTGTTTAATGATAAGCCGCCACTGAAGGTCTGTACTTAGCCTTGCTTTTGGAGGCCATTCCAATCACATTCCTGCTCTCTTGTCTTATAATCTGCCCGGAAGTCAAACTAAAGCCTGGAGAAGCTCTTGGAAGCTTGAATCTGACAAAAACAGATCTGTATTGATCCGTGTTGTGGGGGAAACTTTTGTATAAAATAGCAGATGGTGTGTTTTTCAGGAGCAGAGTTTAAAACCAGTTTATTAACTGGTAGAAATGGTCAACAAGCAGTAAATCAGTGGAATGCTGTAATGTGAACGACCTTGAAAGATATATCTATAGATCAGACCAGTTAAACCTCTATTCAGTTCTGCGGTCAGATAATCCTGTGTGTGTGTGTGTGTGTGTGTGTGTGTGTGTGTGTGTGTGTGTGTGTGTGTGTGTGTGTGTGTGTGTGTGTGTGTGTGTGTGTGTGTGTGCACGCGCGCATGTGCGTGTGTTTGTGGCCTGACCTGACGAAGATGTATTGACATCGAAACATTGTCACGCTTTTTTATTTGCACCCAGCTATTACAGAGTCTTTAACTGTCCGATACGCTCCAGTGCCTTCCTTCGTATTGCGTATTGCTTACCAGTCCCTGTGATATTACATACATTTCATGTGTTCCAAATACACAGTCATAGATCGCTCCCATGCCCGGGCGAGTATCAGCCCGATCGTCACGGCATTAATTAATTAACACACACATTAATTGGCAAATTAATTAATTTGCCACGCTGCTTGCGTACTCACCCAATAATCAATTCCTGCGACTTGGAGTCAGATATTGTCCTCTAGTTTCATATCCATTTGAAAGTTCTGGCAGAAAATGTGTGTTTAGTAAAATATCTCCACTTTTCCACGAGCTACACACACACACACACACACGCGCACGCACGCACGCACGCACGCACGCACGCACGCACGCACGCACGCACGCACGCACGCACGCACGCACGCATGCACGCACACACACACACACACACACACACACACACACACACACACACACACACACACTCTCAGCCTATCAACTGTATTTAGAGCAGGGGTCTTCAACAGGGGGTCCGGGACCCCTAGGGGTCCTCAGAGCTACTATAGGGGGTCCGCCAAATCTTTGCGTGATAGGATTTAGTTTTTTTACATTAACCACTTGAACCCTAGAATTCCTTTTCTGAGGGGAACATTAGCCAAAAATTGCAGATCTACAAGCGCTCAACGCTTCGCAGCGCGAGGCGTTGAGAGCTTGTAGATCGGCTATTTTTGGTAAAGAGGCTATAGGTGTAGAGGGGAAAAAAAGCAAACTAAGTAAAGAAAAACAACTAATCTGAAACACAATTTTATACAATATAGAGTAGGGGGTCCCTGCTTCATCTTTCTCTCAGCTAGGGGGTCCTTGGCTTGAAAACGTTGAAGACCCCTGCTTTAGAGTGACACACACTGTAATGTTGAATGGTTTGTGTAATTTGTTGTGTAAGTCTTTCTGTAATGTCGTGCAGTTGGTCAGCTAAACTTCGGCCTTAGCATGCAGTACTGTCCGGTAGAAACCTTGTATGACCAAAACTGGATCCAATGTAATAGGGACAAAATAGGGAATTCATTTATGAAAAACGTAAACATAAAAAGTTTAAATATGGAGATACAAGGTTTCTGCCTGGCAACAGCGATACGTATACTTTGTGTGTTCATACATGCGTGCGTCTCGGTGGGTGTGAGTGCATGCATGCGTGTTAGACATTGTTGACAGTCAGATAACAGTTTGTATAATGTTGTTATGTGGATTAGCAGGTTAAAGTGACCCTATATATGGCTGACATCATCATTACATAACATCCCTGCCTGTTCTTCTCTCCAGGAAAAGACTTCCTGACAGAGAACGGCAGGATGAGCGCTGTCTGTAAGTTACTCTTTCATTTGGTTATCTACTCTACAGCAGTGATTCCCAACCCAAGCTGTGGGCTGGGGCCCACTGGTGGCCCGTAATGATATTGCAAGTGGGCCCCCACATATTTAGCAATACACTAAGATTTTAATGATAATACAATATTTAAATATAAAAAAATAATAATGCAAAAATAGCAAAAACAAAACGTTATGGTATTTATTCTCTAAAACCTTGAAAAATGTGTTTCCTTTGTGATACCGGAACACAATCGATTGATTGATCATAATAGTAAACATGCTCTGAAATTGCATGTGGCCCACCCATTATGGCCACTAAACACGTTAGCTAAACAGAATGGCTGCCGTGTTTAGTGGTCAGATGGGTGGGCTGAGAAAGCTTTCGCGATTTTTCAAGTGGGCCCTGATCCAGTAAAAGGTTGGGAGCCGCTGATCTACTGTAAAATCTAGCTGTATTTTGTTCTTCATAGTATAGTGGGCATGTCCACTACTTACAAATGGTTAAAATATCCCTGGGTTAAATCTAAAAAAAAAACATTTGCCTGATGAAGACTTGCGTGGTCGAAAGGTTGCGTCATTGATAAAACCCAGTGTGCAGATGTTTTAACTTTTTGCACGATTCCTGCCTTGATATCCAGCACCTGGTCTAAATACAGGTACTATAGAGGTGCACACAATCTCCTTCTCCTCATTGAACAAGTCCACTTCTTATCATAATGTTTATCTAAGAGATTAGGTTACTCTTATTAAGTCCACCCTGTTTAGTGTTTACCTTCACAGTACCGTAAGTGATATTTACCACCAAGTGGCAAGTGCACACATTTTACAAGGAATGCTGTAATGAGCTACTAATACTGCAATAATTATAAATCATCATGACAGCAACAGACACCTGAGACATCACCAATACATTATAAAATGAGGCTGGGCTTGACTTTTCTCTGCTCAAACTCTAGTCAGATTATAGATTAGAACCAAATTGATTTGTCAGATGAGACACAAATCAACTTCTCAGATTAGATTTAAATCAATGTATCAGATTAGAAGCAAATAAGTCTGTCGGTGTAGACACAAATAATTGTAATCAGATTACACACTAATCATCTTTTCTAAATAGACAAAAATCAACATGTCAGATTAGACACAGTCAGATTATATTAATGAAAATTGAGGGTTGTTTAACATTTGATTTATTAATACAAATGGTGTGTGTGTGTGTGTGTGTGTGTGTGTGTGTGTGTGTGTGTGTGTGTGTGTGTGTGTGTGTGTGTGTGTGTGTGTGTGTGTGTGTGTGTGTGTGTGTGTGTGCGTGCGTGCGTGCGTGCGTGCGTGCGTGCGTGCGTGCGTGTGTGTACTGTGTAGGCATGCAGTTTAGCACTAGCGAGAAGCAGCTATGTGTGAGTGTGGAAGCCAACACCGTCAGAATGTCCCCAACTAGGGTGAGTAAACACTCACACAACTGTGTGCGTGTGTGTGTGTTGTGAGGGCCAAAGGTTCCTGCAAGTATAGTAGAATTTGAGAAATTAAAATTGTGAGGACCGTTTTAAATGTTTGTTAAAAATGATGTGGGGAAATTAGGCCTTACAATTGGGAAAATATTCAGGTTAGGATTAGGATTAGGACATTTAGAGGTTAGGTTTAAGGTTTGGGTTTGGAGTTATGCCGGATTTAAACGTAGGCCTAGGTGTCTTGCACCGAAAATTGCTTGAATTGATCTACAATCTCAACACTGCTGCAAGGCGTTGCAAGCTTGTAGGTTAACTATTTGAGGATTGAGGTTTGAGGATTAGGGTTAAAATATAAGAAATTATAAAAGTGGTATTCATAAAATCACTGTCCAGATTTCACAGGTATAAGTTATACAAAGGTGTGTGCGTGTGCGTGTGCGTGTGCGTGTGCGTGTGCGTGTGCGTGTGCGTGTGCGTGTGCGTGTGCGTGTGCGTGTGCCTGTGTGTGTGTGTGTGTTGCAGTTGGAGGACTTTGACATTCCTTCCATGGTGTTGAAGAACTTCTGGAGCCATTCTGACGCTGTCATCAGTGTGTACTCTCTGGGAGGAAACACCTGGTGTCACGTTCTGCCCAGGTAACCACTAAACACATTACTGTTATTATTATAATAATGGTATAAACCCCCGGATAACCACAGTGGCGTAGCCAGGATTTACATTTCGGGTGGGCGTAATTTTGGCCATGATTTGATGCCTTGTGAGCTTGTAGATCTGCTATTTTCGCTACTTTTGTGCAACACTGTCAATGAAGAATCCTGACTTGCGGTCAGGTGGTGTTATACCACCTGTGTCCAGTAGAGGGAGCCATGCTATCACTTTATCATCTATTGCAGTTTAATTGAGTCATTTGGTTCGAATGAATGAAGTGAAGTGTTTTCATTTTCGTTAGGGTTAGTTGGTTTGTCTTGAATTAACCATATTTATTTTTCTTCTATTGATTTGTGTGTGTATTTGTGTGTGTGTGTGTGTGTGTGTGTGTGTGTGTGTGTGTGTGTGTGTGTGTGTGTGTGTGTGTGTGTGTGTGTGTGTGTGTGTGTGTGTGCCTGCGTGCACGTGTGTCTGTGTGTGTGTGTGTGTGTGTGTGTGTGTGTAGCATGAAGAAGGGTCAGATTATCACTATCAGTCGTCAGCTGAACAAAGACAGTCCCTTCAGAAGCTACACTGACCTGCAGAGACACTGGAACAGTTTGGTACGCACGCACGCACGCGCGCACACACACACACGCACACACGCACACACGCACACGCAAACCAGTGGTGTAAAGTAACTACAGTACATTTACTCAAGTACTGTACTTAAGTTTAAGGTATTTACTATTTTTACTTTACTGGAGTATTTCCAATTTGCAGTACTTTTACTTCTACTCCACTACATCTTAAATATTGTGCTTTTACTCCATTACAATTATTTGACAGCTTTAGTTACTAGTTACTTTGTAGATTTAGATTATTATTACAAAACTTACATGTAATGTAAGCCCTATATATCTTTTGGGCATTTGAAAATAGCAGATCTACAAGCTCACAATGCGACACACTTTGAGCTTGTAGATCTGCTATTTTCAAAAGATTGTTATACATTTGAAAACAAAACTTGTGAAATGGGACATTCTACATACTTAGTACTTTCTGCTTTGGTACTTTAAGTACATTTTGATACCAATTACCTTTGTACTTTTACTCAAGTAAATTCAGAATTTCTGACTTTTACTTGAAACAGAGTATTTCTACATTGCAGTATTTTTCCACCACTGATGCAAACACGTCTCTCTTTCTAGTCAAACACTCATTTAAACCAGTGGTTTTCTAATTCAAAGTTTTTCAATTGAACAAGTGAACCCAAGCACCCTCTAGTCTAGTGGATAGAAAGTACAGCCCCTTGAAGACTTGTATTTTAACAGACCTACTGTTTAAACCAGGGGTCTTCAACAGGGGGTCCGGGACCCCTAGGGGGTCCTCAGAGCTACTATAGGGGGTCCGCCAAATCTTTGCGTGATATGATTTCTTTTTTTTACATTAACCACTTGAACCCTAAAATTCCTTTCCTGAGGGGAACATTAGCCGAAAAGTTTTGGCAAAGAGGCTATGGGTGTAGAGGGAAAAAAGAGCAGACTAAGTAAAAAAATTAACTAATCTGAAACACAATTTTATACAATATAGAGTAGGGGGTCCCTGCTTCATCTTTCTCTCAGCTAGGGGGTCCTTGGCTTGAAAACGTTGAAGACCCCTGGTTTAAACCAGTGGTTCTCAAACTTTTTCATGTCAAGGACCTGCCCATGTATTTGGCCATGGATGGACCCCCATCTGAAAATATTTTTTAAACAGCAGATATAATATGGGCTAAAATGGCTAAACTGATTTTGATGCCATGTTAACTCATTTTGCTAGAGATCCCCCTGGAACCCACTCAAGGACCTCTTTGAGAACCACTGGCATATACTTCATTGTACGACGATTAGCTCACGACAAGCTCTCAATTCGAGCTTGTAGATCGGCTATTTTGGTATGTCAGACATACAAATAAAAATGTGTCACGCTTGTGCGTGTGCGTGTGTGTGTGTTTACAGTATGGTTACAGACTTCCTGACCTATCAGAGGAGGAAGTTATCTACTGCAGCGTCTACTTCAAACCAGTGGGAGAGAGACTGTTCACGTATCCTTAAACATGTGCGCACGCACGCACGCACGCACGCACGCACGCACACACACACACACACACACACACACACACACACACACACACACACACACACACACACACACACACACACACACACACACACACACACACACACACACACAGTTAACCCGGTTCAGTCTTAACTCTGTATTCCCATCAGTTATCCTCTGAGCTGCATCAGACTGCAGCCAGTAGAGCGCTATCCCAGACTCCACCAGCAGGGCGTGCTGGAGTCCTTCCTGTGTGACATCACCAACACACTGCACAGTGTGTGTGGAGTCCCTGTGCGCTGGACCAGTAGACCCCGTTACCACACCACCGCTCTGACCAGTTCAGCATCAACTCAGGTACACACGCACGCACACACGCACCCAATAACTAATGAACTAAAATTAACAAATTTAGCTGTGGACCCCCTGGTACCCCCCCAAGGACCCCTGGGGGTGCCCAGGGTTGACAGATCTGCTTATTATAATTTCCCTGCATTATTCTATTTGAAAATAGCCGATCTACAAGCTCACAACGCGTCGCATCGCGACACGTTGTGAGCTTGTAGATCTGCTATTTTCAAATAGCTGATGTATATGTTAAAGTGCTCATGTGGCCCATAGTCGCTTCTTTTTGGCTGGTTTTCCTAGACCTGGTCGCTTGTTTCTCTCACAGAATCTGGCAACACTGGGGGTGCCCGGAATCGGTCTAAACCACTGGTTCTCAAGCATGTTCCATGCCAAGGACCCCCATATTAATGTATTTGGCCACAGACCCCCATCTGAAAATATTTTGTGGCAGGGAGGGACCCCCAAACAAGATTTATTTATTGTTAAAATGTTTCAATGTTTCATTGTTCCCATTGTTTTAGGGCAGATCTACAAGCTCAGAAGACCAAATCAGTTATTTTCAAATAGTTGATAGTATTAGTTTTTCAAAAATAGCCAAAGAAATCTAAAGTGACACAGATCAACAGGTCCTAATGGGTCAACACATTTTAGCTGGGGACCCCCTGAAGGACCCCTGGGTGTCCCCGGACCCCACTTTGAGAACCACTGGTCTAAACTACAGTACATGCAATCTGAGTCACATTCTTAACATTTTGTGGTCAAGAAAAACGAATCTAAGAAACAAAAACAAAACAAATCTTGAGAACAAGTGAGCAATATATATTCCTCCCCGCATATATTTCTCTCCTCTCCTACCTATTGTTCATTCTGTCTCTCACTGCTTGTTTTTTCTCCCTCTTCTCTATTCTATCTGTCCCTATCTCTCTTCTCGCACACACACACACACACACACACACACACACACACACGCACGCGCGCACACGCACACGCGCACACACACGCACACGCAGAGTATAATAGGTGATTTATATTCAGTATTTTCCATTCTTCCATTCCACTAAGATAATCTGAGTCATTAAGTTCTTTCTCTCTCTTTCCCCGTTTTCTTCTCTTTGTCATTTTTCCACTCTTCTCTAACTGAGTGCAGATGTCAGACGCACGGACCTGTCTGCAGACACACACACACACACACACACACACACACACACACACACACACACACACACACACACACACACACACACACACACACACACACACACACACACACACACACTCGATTTGACGAGTATCTGGGGGTTGAAGTGGGAAGAGGAAAAGCGATTATCGGAGCAACTCCCATCCTGTAAGACACGAGACAACTTTACGATCTCTCTCACACTCCTACACACACACACACACACACACACACACACACACACACACACACACATACACACACACACACACACACACACACACACACACACACACACTCACACTCACACTCACACTCACACTCACACACACACACACACACACACACACACACACACACACACACACACACACACACACAAGTTTGTATTACTATACTTTTGAGGACTTCAACATCTTGATGATTTTATGAATGCCATATTTTAACCCTCAGAAACTAAAGCAAAAAAATAGCAATCTTGCAAGCTTGTAGATCTGCTATTTTGGTGCACAACACAGGCACCCAATTAAGAATGAATCAGATATACTGTAACTCCAACCCCAACCCCTAAACATAACCTCCAAATGTCTATTACTAACCCTAACACTAAACTTAATTTCCTAATTGTAAGCCTTGACGCGCCTATGTAATTAATTTTCAATGAGAGGCGGACGATTATTTCGGACGTGCGGACAAGTTGAAGGACAGTGAGGCAAGCGGGCGCGGTCCCGTGAAATTCTCACGCTCGTGCACACGCCCGTGGGCGGCAAGCTGGATTGTGGTCAGCTTTTTTTTACAAAAAACAACAATGTTCGCGGCACGATCCCCGCTGATCCAAGCGCGAACCCCCGCGTCTACCGCTCCCCAAATAATTTTAAACCATAAAACAACCATTTATCTTTTGAGGACAAGGATTCGAATTCTACTTTGGCCCTCAAAAGTAAAGTAAGTATAGTAATATAGTAATATAATACAAGTATATACAAACACACATACACACGCACGCATGCAAGCACGCGCGCAGATTCTACCACTCAGAGATCTTATAAAACCGTTTTCTCTAAAGTCCTTCACTATGTCCTTTGTCTATAAAGTATTAGTTTCATTGTGTTGGACTCTCTGAGGGCAGAACCAGCGTTTAATGAACTACCATGGGAGTTCATTCTACTCTCCTGGTGGGCGAATCAAACTATTTGTGGATCACTTAGAAGAAGGTATTGTTGAGTTGAAACAAAGGTCTAACATTAGTCTCCCAAGATCAGTGGTGGAAGAAGTACTCTGAATCTTTACTTAAGTAAAAGTAGCAGAACTGTTCTACTTGAGTGAATGTACAAACGTGAGAAAACACAGAGATCAACCAGGGGCTCAATGGAGATTTTAAAAAAAAGGTGCTTCTAGCATCAACGGGAACCATGGAAAGAAAGGAGAAAAGATCCGAGCACTCAAGAATGGAAAGGAGGAGAGGACGTCAAATCAATGTACTTTAATGTCTATTACAAAGTTTAATAGCTTTTTAAAAGTAAAAGAAAACAAGCTTGCAGATCAGCTATTTTCAGCGTGCGTCACTATCATACGACAGAGTATAATAACACGAGCATCAGTTGAATGGAGCGGTGTTGAGAAGGTTCAAGATTCAAGGTGTTATTTTACTGTTACATGTTCTACAGTTACGTAAGAGTAGAACTTTTGTTGGTTGCTTCTAGCTCTGATATGCTGGAAGGTGTTGTGTGTGTGTGCAAGGTTTTTACCAGTGGTGCAAGATGTACTCCATTACATTTTTTACTTAAGTAATTAACCCATTATGGCCTGAGGCCGATTCAGAAATGTTTTTCTAAATCCTGCAAAAAAAACGTTTTTTTGAAAAAAATATAAAAAATATTTTTTCACGATTTTTCAAAAATAGCAGATCTACAAGCTCACAGCGCGGCACTCGGTGCCGCGCTATGAGCTTCTATATCTGCTATTTTTGAATAGCCAAAGAAATCTAAAATGACACAGATGTAGTGGAGTAAAAAGTACAATATTTTCCTCTGCGACGTAGTGGAGTAGAAGTATAAATGATCGGAAAGTAAAAGTACCTCAAAAATGTACTGAAGTACATAGTACTTGAGTAAATGTACTCAGTTCCTCCTACGTTATGAACATGAATCTTTGCCATCAGTGCCCTTGGCATTGTGCAACGCTCCAGGCTGCCTCTGAGAAGGACACCATGTTATTCAGAGGTCATTTCTCATTGTCCCACACAGGAGCCATTTCTTTTATAATGTCTGTACATTACATTAGATTGCGTTGGGAAGCAGTGGGAGAACTTTTAGGAGTGCTATATAGCGAGCGCCTCGGGAGCAGAGGAGAGTTAGTAGTAATAATGTGTGTCTTGCTGTGTTGGGAGACATTTGTCCTGAGAACTAATAGCGTTGTTAAGATGGGGAGTATCTTACAGCGTTCAATGAAAGGAAAATTTGTCAGGATGAATCATTTAGTTTTACATCAGCCTCAAGACTGATTTTTATTAGAAACACTGAAACACATTCATTCTCTCCTCTCCTCTCCTCTCCAGTTAATGTCTTCATCTCTCCTCTTCTTTCATCACTTCCTCTATCTCTTCTCCCCATCCTTCCTGTACCTTTTATCTCCTCTCCTCTCTTCCTCATTTCTTCTCTCTTCATTCAACCATACTCTGATCTATTCAGTTCTGTAAGCCCAGCTGCCCTGCAATTAATCAAACTAATTGATTTAATACATTTTTAGCGGCGCTAGCCGCTCTATACCTTTAGGTATAGAGCGGTAGCCCTCTATACCTGGCTTTTGCGTCAACGTTCTGATTGGTCAGACACGTCAACAAAGTGATTGGTCAAGCTTCACGTGACACGTGGCTATAAACACATTATAAACACTTATTGATGACAAAATGTATCAAAGGCGCCGCTACCTTCACACAGGTGTGATTTTTAAATCATCTGATTGTGAAGTGAGATTTCTCCAATTTGGCACAGTAAAATGTTGGAAAAGATGAAGGAAGTCCGCACACTGTTCTCAAGCTCCAAGAAACTCACTTTTTATTTTTGCAACGTTTCGACCTTCTAATCTAGGTCTTCATCAGGCAAAAATGAGTACAGTAAAATGTTGCCATAGTTACCATGTTACCTATATCTACTAGTTATAGAATATGATGTTCTCACATGGTTTCCATAGCGACGGTGAGCTATAATAAAATAAAATAAAATCTATTCATAGTTTATTCGTTGATTTGTTGATATATTTTACTTTAACTATTTGTATAATGAACAGGCTTCATGATTATTTGATTGATTGAGAAAGTAATCCAACGTGTTAGGACTACTGTATTGTGTTGTGTCTGTGTGCAGGTGTTGAGCGGTAAAGCAGTCAACCTCTCCACTCAGTCCTCCAGTCGCGCGGTGGTCCTCACCCAGCACCCTGCCTCCTCCTCCACCCCACACGCCAAGCCCTCGTTTGGGCCACAGCCGCCAGCTAGCAGGCCCCTTACTACCAGCCTCCAGCCTCCTGGAGCTCAGAGCTGTGGGGACCAACTGGTCAGACAACTGGGCCGTACTGGGAGCACAGAGGGGGTTCTGGATGGTGTTGCTTGGTCCTCTTCATCCACTCTCTCCCAAGGTTGTTATTGTTTTTGAATGTTTCGTTAGTTTTAGTTTATACCTTTTTAAACTTTCAAATTCTCAAGTTCTTTTTGTATTTGTTTTTCTTAAAGGGGGTCTGCTGGTTTAGTTTAGTTTTTACTTTTTGAAAATGCTTAGTTTTAGTTTAGTTTGTATTAGTATTAGTGATATATTTGTTTATTTTATTATGTATTATTTGTAATACAGTGCATTTGTCAGAGTTGAGATTCAAAAAGGTTAGAAAAAATATAGTATAATAAAAAAGCATTAAAAGAAATGTATTGACCACTTTCCATTTGGTATCCCTACTTTGAGCGTGTCATTATAAACACAAATTGTCAAAGATCTTCAAACATAGCGAAAATTGCCAATCTACAAGCTCTGAACACGATGTAGCGTGATACGTTCTGAGCTTGTTAGGTGTTAAGTAAACTTGTTAACTTGTCTTAAGTATGACATGTTGACAAAGACATTTTTCTCAATGATTTTACTTAGTTTCAGTTAGTTTCGTAACTTCACAAACAATACATTTGCAGGTAGTTGTATTGTTTTGAAAAACCTCGTTTTCATTTTTATTTCCGTTTCAGTGATCTAAAAAGGTTTTTGCAATTGTAGTTTTCATTATTTTGTTAGTTTCAGTTAACTATAATAACTTTTTCTCTCCTCGTCTTCTTGCATGGCGTTCCATTTCAGCCTCCTCCTTCTCCATCGTCTCCCCCACCCCTCCTCCTCCTCCTCCTCCTCTCAGTCATCACCCAGTAAACCCAGTAGGTCCTAAACTGGTTCCCATCTTCCACAACCAGTCCCTGAAGCCCCACGTCAACATCACCCTGCTACTGGCCCACAAGCACAAGGTTAGTAGAGCTTTGCTATTTTATTTAGTTTCATTTTCACTTTCTTTTTTTCTTTTCTTTTTTTAAATTCCAGTTTAGTTTTAATTCGTTTGTAAAGCGGGTTTACAAGTTTAAGTTAAGTTTTTATTTTGTGAAAAGGCTTCGTTCTTTTATTAGTTTTTATTGTAATATGGGCTAGTCAGGGGCAAAATTCAACATGCTCAGAATATTCTTTTGTAAATAGCAGATCTTAAAGCTCACAACGCGTCACCTGAGCTTGCATATCGTTTATTTTCACTAATTTTGAAGAAGAATATTAGATATTGACAAAGACTGAACTAAGGACATTTATGCTATGATTCAGTTAGTTTTGTTAACACACAATAAAGTTTCAGTTATTTTGTATTATTATGTTGTCATAGTGGTTTTTGTTTTTTGTAAAGCCACATTTTTATTTGTGTTTATTTTTCAGTTAATTCATGTCAATTCTAGTTTTCATTTTAGTAATTTTTTTGGCCCAGAAACAGCAGGAGCAGCCGAGCAGAGGAGCAGAGGAGAGACAGAGAGTGTCTCTACCTTTGTTCAGGAAGACCATACCTCCCACTGCGGCGTCTTCACCTCCTCCTGCTCCTCGTTTGACTTCTCTCTTCTCTCTGTCCACCGCCTCCTTCTCCTCTTCTTCTCTTTCATCCTCCACGGCGCTCCCTCCTCCTCCCCCGCCTGTGGTGCCTCTGTTTACCTGCCGCCCCAAATCCAACGGGGTCCCCCACGCTCACCCCACCAGGCCTAATCCCAGTCCTAATCCCCTCTGTAATCCAAAACCCAGTCCTAATCCCAGGCCTAATCCCAGTCCTAATACCAGACCTAATCCCCTCTCTAATCCAAGACCCAGTCCTAATCCCAGTCCTAATCCCCTCTCTAAACCAAGACCCAGTCCTAATCCCCTCTCTAAACCAAGACCCAGTCCTAATCCCAGTCCTAATCCCCTCTCTAAACCAAGACCCAGTCCTAATCCCAGACCTAATCCCACTCCTAATCTCCTCTCTAACTCAAGACCCAGTACTAATCCCAGACCTAATCCCAACTCTGATCCCAGATCTGGGGCTAATCCAACCAGGACCATCTCTTATCCCAGACCCAGTGCTAATCCCAGATCTAATGCCAATCCCCTCTCTAATTCCAGACCTAATCCCAATCATAGCCCCATCTCTGATCCCAGATCCAGGCCTAACTTCGCTCCTAAACATGGGTCCAGTCCCATTCCTCCTAATGCCAGCTCCTGCAGCCAGGGAGCTGCTCTGGTCTCCAGGGCTGAACCTCCACAGGACGGGGGACCCCGGGATGCACCGGGTCCCAGAGCCCTGGTCCCGTCTGATATCCCCAGCAACAGAGGAGTGAGTATTTCAATGGGTTTTGTACAGTGTCCCAATCAGTGGTGTAAAGTAACTAAGAACATTTATTCAAGTACTGTACTTAAGTACAATTTTGAGGTATTTTTACGTTACTGGAGTATTTCCAATTTTCAGTACTTTTACTTTTACGTAAATATTGTACTTTTACTCCACTACAATTATTAGATTTTTGTAGTTACTACTGTAGTTACTTTGTAGATTTTGATTATTATTACAAAACCACTATACCTGCGCATCACAACGCAACGTGTCGTGAGCTTGGAGATCGGCTATTTTCACTACTTTTGTGCAACACTTTTGTACAACAAAGTAGCGTATTATTACTTTACAAAATAAATACATAAATGGACACACACACAAGATTTCTGCCCGACAGCAACGATATACAGAGTGACATCGAAACCTGTAAAACAAAGCATGTTGTGTGTGTGTGTGTGTGTGTGTGTGTGTGTGTTTGTGTGTGTGTGTGTGTGTGTGTGTGTGTGTGTGTGTGTGTGTGTGTGTGTGTGTGTGTGTGTGTGTGTGTGTGTGTGTGTGTGTGTGTGTGTGTGTGTGTGTGTGTGTGTGTGTGTGTGTGTGTGTGTGTGTGTGTGTGACAGACAGTTAACAGACAAAGAGACAATGCCAGAGTTTTTGCTATAAATGAATCGTAAAATATGTCAAACAACATAAAACTTGAAGTTTTACAGCTCAAATTAACAAGCTGTGTGTGTGTGTGTGTGTGTGTGTGTGTGTGTGTGTGTGTGTGTGTGTGTGTGTGTGTGTGTGTGTGTGTGTGTGTGTGTGTGTGTGTGTGTGTGTGTGTGTGTGTGTGTGTGTGTGCGTGCACTTGGTGCGTGCTTGTGTATTTTCAGGGGGATGTGTTTGAGTCAAAGCCGAAGAGACCGAGGCCCGCTGTGCAAGACCTGGATGTTGAGATTATGGCCAGAAACAACCAGGTGTGTGTGTGTGTGTGTGTGTGTGTGTGTGTGTGTGTGTGTGTGTGTGTGTGTGTGTGTGTGTGTGTGTGTGTGTGTGTGTGTGTGTGTGTGTGTGTGTGGGAAGTAACTATAGTAACTACTTAAATCAGACTACTTCCTCCACCACTGGGTGTGTGTGTGCGTTATCTCTTTATCTGTGTGTGTGTGTGTGTGTGTGTGTGTGTGTGTGTGTGTGTGTGTGTGTGTGTGTGTGTGTGTGTGTGTGTTAAAGTGGTGGATAGTTTGTAGTGGAGGGTTTTATCGGTGTCATCCATCACATTTACAGCCCCAGTCGTTGAGTTAAATCATGTTGTACGGCAGGAGAGTTGCTGCACTTTTACAAACAAACCGTGTGTCTTTGAAAGTACTGCTGTCCATCCGACTCTACAACAATAAAACTACATTAAAAGACACGGGGCAGAGCACTGTACATAAAGAAGATGGAGGCATACAGTGGTGGTGGACAGTAGCAAAGTGTTTTACTTGAGTACAGTTTTTGAGTATTTTATATTCTACTTGAGTATTTCTATTCACTTTTGGATACTTATGACTTTCACTCCACCACATTTCAAAGGCCAATATTGTACTTTTGACTCTACACTCTACTACATTTCTAGGAGGGGAAAAAGTCATTTATGAACTAATCACTTGTCTTAGGCCCTATTTCAAATAGTGAAAATAGCAAATCTACAAGCTCACCACCTGTTGCATAGCAGCGCTTTGAGAGCTTACAGATCTGTTAACACTTCTGTAAAATCTTCAAGTACTTTTGAATACTTGAGTATTTTTAAAAGCAAGCACTCAGCAGACCTTAGATTAAGTAACATTTTGACAGAGCATCTTTGACTTGTAATTGAGTAACATTTTTTGACCAGGAGGAGTATCTATCTAACTATATAAATGGCGAGCAACTTCCGCACCCTCGGTGCTGACACCCCACAGCTCTGTTATCGGATAAACAACGCACCGCCAGACCACATGTCGTCTACTGACTCGCCACGGCGGCCGCACTGAATTTACGCCTCGCGTAGGGGACATCTCACTGTTCACTACACCTTTTCCACCGCGCAACATAATTAATTCTACTCACCAAATGTCGGACAAAACGGAAGGGGAGGCAGCTTCGTACCGTTTACCGTGCGCACGACCTCATCACCACAACACCAGGCAGCCGCTGCGGGGGTTTTTTCCTTTTTTTCCAAACTTTTTTTTTGGTCACCATTTTCTCCAGGCACCATTTCTGGTGTAACGTCGGGTGTTTCTTTTCACCAGCCAATCACCTTTCACGTTGCCACGTCCGTTGCCACGTCGCGCTGACGTACGCTAAACAAGCGCTGCCGTGCGCACAATGCAAACGAGCCCAAAGGCGCGCAAAAATAAGCCGACCATTGCTTACACACAAAGTCAGACCTGGCAACGCAGCCTACGCCAATCATGTGTGAGAGATCTACAAGCTATGGGGCAGAGACGCCACCGTATCTTAGCAACAACTACAGCGCTCACTCTCATTGGTCGTGTCACGCTAAGAGCAGTCTCCAGACAATGGCATCGCAGACAGCTTGCTGTTACTGCTGTAGCCATCACAGGCAGTTGCAGCACGACGGACAGGGCGCTGTGATAGCTGCCATGTCGCTAACGCTAACCTGGTTGTCATGCCTGCAGCGGCTGTGCAATCACTTTGTCAACAATGCACGTTCGTGTGGTGAATGTCTATATTGCTGCTCAGTTCGTCCATTGTAGATGGTGTATGTTTGTGTGTGTCTTCTGGAGAACTATGTAGCCCCCCCCCCCCCCCCCCCCAAATACACGTACTCACAACAACACCAGGCGGCCGCCATCTTGCAGAAAGGGCTGCCATTCGCCAACTTTCAGAAAAACAAGCAACCACCTTCATATTTTTTTTTTTTTTTTTTTTTTTTTCCTTTTGGAAATTTTCATCCCACGATTTCCGCGCGGACCACCAGGGGGTCCGCGGACCCCCTGGTGGTCCGCGAAACATACAAAATATAATTTCTTCTACTTAATTTTCATCATTTTGTAACTTTTACATTACACTTTCTTACAATTTTTTTTTTTTTTCCCTTTTTGCAAATGTTACTTAGACAATTTGTCTACCCCCATATACACACGCCCACGCGGGCCCCGTGCGCGTACATGCCTCTAACAGCCATAATCCCCATCTATACTGCCCACTCTGTGCTGCAGCTACACGGATACAGACACAGGGACACGGAGGGACCAACAAAGCAAAGCCCCGTGCGCGGATGGGGTTGAGGGGGGCGTAGCCCCCCGAAACTCTAGTACTTTATACTTATAAATATAGCTAGCTAGAAGACTTATCTAGGCCCTGTTGTAAATTGCGAACAGGTGCTCTTTTGAATGATAATAGAGAGTCGCACCGTTGATGGCGGTAGCTCCCAGGGGTCTATACTTGGTCCAGTCCTTTTTTCCTTCCACACCAAATCTATTCTCTTTGTCTCTCTCTCTCTCCAGCTGTCCAAGGTGAACTCTGCGACCCTATTGGCCTGGCTCAGAGGAAGGGGCGTGTCCGTCCGCTCTCGGGACAAGAAGGAACAACTCATGCTGAGAGTCATGAGTTGCCTGGCCGAGGCCTGACATAAACACACACGTACACACACACGTACATGTTTCTGGCAGATTGATGTACAGTAATCGAATAGACTGTGTTAAACGGGCATATTGTGAGCTGATATTGGATGGAAATCAAACACTTTGTTTTAAAATAGAACACACTGAAATGTATATTGTATGTACAATATGGCTGTACAGTATAGTAATTTCACAGACATTTCAACAACTTGTTTGACCACTATGCCACTTTGTGTGTTGTGGTGAAGGCTGGTACTGCTGTTGAGAGCTTTCATTGCAAGTCGGGTCACCATAAAAAAAGAAGTTGCCACTGAATACGTTTCTGGAAATCACAAGATACATTCAATGTGGACATTGCTTTTTTTTCCTCAACGTTTCAATGACGTATACAATTTCGAGTTTCTTCTACTGTAGTTTTCCAAGTGAAGTATTCTGTGCACTTCTGAAGTAGATTATAACTGATATGTACAGTTCTCTGCCTATCGGTATGCAATTCCAACTCAACAGCAGCAGCAATATTCACACCGCTTGACCTGGGCACTCACTGGGCTAGCGCTTCACTCTGCATGGAAAAAAAACATCTACATTCAAAGTATCTAAGGTGGGCAGAAACGTACAACATGTTTTCTCTGGTGAATGGGTTGTTGATTACTACACTATAGCATGCGATCACCATGGTGTAACACTGACACGGTTGTCGTACCGTTGTATTTAACTCTGTTTCACACTGTTTGGGTTTCATGTTCAAATTGCCTCTAGCCTGTCGCCTAGTGTAAGCCAACTTCCATGTTTTTACACATGTGGAAATTTCCACGCCCCCCCCCCTAATCAATACAACACACATTCTGTACAGGTCTGCATTTTAGCTGGAACACACAAACACACACACACACACACACACACACACACACACACACACACACACACACACACACACAACAAACACATGCACACACGCACGCACACACACACACACACACACACACATCTGAAAGCTAAAATCCATTTGATCCTTATGATTTAGGCTCAATTTACACAAACAGTTATCAATTAGTAATGTATTAATTATTTATTTATTTATTTATTTATACATGTAAAGGTTAACAACCCTAATCAATACCCCTCGCATTTTTGACAGGTTTGCATTTGAGCTGAAACGCACGCATGCACACACACGACACACGTACACACATGCATGCACACACACACGTACACACACACACACACACACACACACACACACACACACACACACACACACACACACACACACACACACGCACACAGAGCTGTATTAATGCAGGGACATGCGTGCTGGACGCTGAGGCAGCGGTTTGAGTAAGGTGTAAATGATGATGGCTCCCTGAGGTGGTTTCCTAATTAAAACACTGGTTTGTTCAACCTGTCTCCTCCTCTTCACTCACATAACACTGCCTCTGTTTCTCATGGATTCAACATCTCAGTCGCCACCGCCCGTCTTCATTAGTATGGTTAAAGAGTATCTGAGTCGGTCATACGCAGCAATAGAATACATGTTCAGAATTAGAAACATCTAACATGAATATTAATGGTCTCACATGTTTCATAAAAGCAAAAGGTTTAAAGCCGCATTCTGTGATTTGAAACAGCAGGAACATAGTTTTAGCATGATAACACGACTAAAACATCATCATTCTAGTGTTAATAGTTTAGGACAGTATTTCACAAATAAAAACAAAATGGGTGGAGGATACATTTGTTTTGGGTCGCAACAAAATATATGTTAATTGTTTTCATTTCCTACAATATTTTTTAATTATTGCAAAAGATTTTTTAAAACATTTCAGAAATAACACTTTCACAAATCAAGGGTTGTTGTGAGATTAGTTTTTGCTTTAATCTATGGTTTCTTCAACATGAGAATGTGCAATGTTTTTGTTGTTAAAATAAGTGTTAAATAGCTCTATATTCTGATAGTACTCATTGCTATAGAGTGATTGTTCAGTAGCAGGTGTTGTCTCCCTGTCTCTCCAGCTCTTTAGTAAACAGAACATGCCAGGATACTCATTTTATCCAATCAGGAGAGATAACTCATTGCTTAGTTCATATAAAGGTTATGGTCAGCCGGATAATGAACACAACATCAGATGGGGATCTGCAGCCAAATACATATTGATTTGGGTCCTTGATATGAAAAGTCAAAAACAAAGTGGACCAAAGAACCAGTGATATAGTTGATGCAGTTTTACTGCATTTCTGTTGACAGTCTTCTGGTGATTCTAGTTTTAACTGTAGGCGACTGGAGTCTATGTAAATGCATGATAAGACATACTATATTTATATATTATGATATACAGTATGCAAGGCAGCCTAACGAAAATGAATGTAAAACTATGCACGTTATTATTTTCATGACCCCCGTTTGTGTAAATATAGCTTAGTCTACACACAGTACAAAGCACTTTTTTCCCATTATTTCTTCCCCCAGAAATGTTGGAGATATTCTTCACTCAATAGATGTTGCACTTGCACTCCTGTGGATCAACCATTAGACCAGTTAAAACAAATCCTGGTGCCCTGAGGTCATCATAGTCAAAACATAATGTATTATGTATTTAATCCCTGAAACAGCCAGTGTGCCAGCCAGCTTCAATGTGCGCAACTTGTCTTTGGACACTTTGTCTCGTCTTTTCATCTTTGGGGCAAAAGTAACAGGAAATTGCCTGGGCACTGAAGTATTTGAAGTACATCAGCACAGTTTTACTTCAACCCAAGATTTTCCAAGAGGAACGGGTCGATGTGAGAGAAAAACAATATCATGCTTGAACTTGCAGCAGGTTGTTTGTGCATTACTGTATCAATGACAAATTGTGCCTTAATTGTCATCTTTCACCTGCTTTGCGTAGGCCTCGTAAAAATCAGCTTGGTTAATCATTCAACCCAAGATGTTTAGAGAGGAATGGGTCGATATGACAGAGAATCAATATCATGTTTGCATTTGCATCAGGTCCTTTGAGTTGCACTGTATCGATGACAAAACTTGCCTTTTCTTTTGTCACCTGCATCCCAGTGGCCATCTCATCCTCAGAGTCGGTTATCACCCTCTTTAGAAGTTTGTCCAGGAGAAGGTTGATATTGGTGTCTGAAATGTAGTCGATGAAGCCACTCCGCACAGAAAACAGTCTGTCCTCTGCGCTACTCGCTGTGCTCTGAACTTGTTGTCTCCTTGAAAGGTGCACAAAGCCTCCCATTGCACAGACGGAGGTGGTGCAGTCTGAGCAGTGTAACACTCTTCAACCTTTGCTACAAAATCACCTGAAATGAGATGTAATTGTCGTAGAGGTCATCAACCTCAAATACCGCCCTATTTTGTTCAATTCTGATGGAATGATTTTGAGCGGTAGTGGAGAGGGTGTATTCTTGATTTGGGTTTAGTTTACCGGGAGGCTTTTCAATGTAAATATCTTCTCCATAGATTCCTCCTTTTGTTCTGTACTTCATCCAGCACAACGTTCCTAGGTAGCAGCAATACATCCAGGGTTGATATGGGATCATCGCCATCAATCGGTGGTGAATAAAACAGTGACACCAATGCCTGGTGTCAGTACATGACTATTAATGTGTCATTTTCAGATACTCCCTACTCCCTAGAACATTTGTTCTCAAAGTAGGGTCCGGCCCTACATTAGATCTGTATTTTTTTGAAAAATCGTGAAAATGTGTGCAAATCTTTAAATATATATTATTTTTAGAGCAAACATTTTTAACAAAGACATTTTCTTCTGGAGGTCCCACCCTGGCACAAAATATTTTTGAGATGGGGGTCCGTGGCCAAATATATATATCAATTTGGGGTCCTTGACATGAAAAAGTTTGAGAAACATTGCCCTAGATTCTAGGGCAATGTTTCTCAAACCTTTTCAACAGGGGGTCCCGGACCCCCTGTTGAAAAGGGGGTCTGCCAAATCTTTGTGTGATGGGGAACATTAGCAGATCCACAAGCTCACAACACCTCGCAGCATGTGGTGTAGAGGAAAAAAGAGCGGACCAAGTACAGAGCCAACGGTCAAGTTGACTACATATAGAGGGTTTAAGTTTAAAAGGTCTGAAAATACACATTAGCATGAATCCAACATATTAATAGAAAATATAATGTATATATGTCAAACAAGTCTATGAAGCCATCTATGAAATCTATGAAAAAACACAATTTTATTCAATATGTAGTAGGGGTCCCTTGTTCATCTCTCTCTCAGCTAGGGGGTCCTTGGCCTGAAAAACATTGAAGACCCCTGCTCTAGAAAGTAGACAAGTGCTATTGAATGCACAGCACACTCCCTAAGCCATTGGTTCTCAAAGTGGGGTCCGGGGACCCCCAGGGGTCCTTAGGGGGGTTCCAGTGGGTACCCAGCAAAATGTCTTAATATTGCATCACAATCATTTTAACCACTTTAACCTTTTATACTTACTATATACAAGCTCATACTCGTAGATCTGCCATTTTTGAAAAATTGTAAACATTTGTGCAAACTTTTGTATATATATATATTTTTAAGCGAACATTTTTAACTCAAATCTTTGCTTCTGGGGGTCCCTGGAACAAAATATTTTGAGATAGGGGTCCGCAGCCAAATACATATCATTTTGGGGGTCCCTGACATGAAAAAGTTTGAGAACCACTCCCTAAGCAGGCTCCAGGCGGGCTCTTTAAAATATAGCCCCGCCCCCACTCCCCCTTCCCTGCACAGCACACCTGCGTGTGGGTGACAATCAAACACAGACTGACAGCTTGACATCTTCGTCATATTTGGAATGAAAATAGTGAAATAAAGAGTTTATAATGTAACGTTACACCTCATGGAAGTAGAGAGGAGAGTCACTGTCGTCAGGTCACAATGACATATGTGACAGTCTTGAAAGAGGAGTTAATTATCCTCCGTGACAATAAACAACTTCATTGGTCGTTTTTATTTCCAACTGCGTATGTTCTCCTGCGTCATAAAAGTTGCTCATAATATAACATGACAACGGTGGATGTTTATGAACACAGACACAGAGGATAACCCAAGCACAGGTCAGTACATGGTGCAATATATGGGTGAGTTTGTCTTTGTCATTTAATACAGTGGTTTTCAACATTTTTTTGCGTCAAGGACCCCCAAATTGACACACATTAGCCTAGGGACCCCCATTAGAAAAGATATGCCAGGGACCCCCAATAAGAGACGATTTTTATGTCTCTAGCAGTGATTCTCAACCATTTTAATTTCAAGGGCCCCAAGTTTGACATGCATATGGCTAGACCCCCATTTAATGGCATTTCTATCTCTGGGACCCCAATTTACATTGTCAAATCTAACGGGTCCATTTGGTTCCATTTGTACACTCTCAGAGTTACAGACCCATAAGGGTCCATTTGGTTCCTATCTATCATTTAGCTGGGGACCCCCTGGAACCCCCTCAAGTACCCCTGGGGGTCCCCGGACCCCACTTTGAGAACCAATGATTTAATACAATCATATAGGACTTTTCTGTTTCCTGAATGGGCTGTCAATGGAGGGTGTTGCAATGTAAAGAAAAGTTATTTGGCTAAGCCCAGAGCACACAAAGGTAATGTGCGTATTTCAGCTGTGGTTAAAACAGTACAGGTATTATATCATAATATTTATAAAATATAATGTAAAAAATTACAGAGAGAGAGAGAGAGAGAGAGAGAGAGAGAGAGAGAGAGAGAGCCAGCCAAGAGTGAGTGAAAGGCCAGCCAGATTTTAAACTTAAAATAATTGACCATTAAGGTGCTGTCTATGTGTATGCGTCCTATACAGTACTTCTATTGCCTGAATGTGAATAAATAAATACACATTGTTTTGTTGGGGTATTTCACAGGCTAGCACCAAATATCCTTGTATGAAACCTCATACCTAACTGTTTATACCAATGATTGTTTATTTGGAATTGGTATTGGACTAAGTTTTACAACCTGACTAGCACATCTAGATTTCTGTTTAATCTCTCAATTAATTTCAAGGCATATGGTACCCTATAGTCAGATATTAAGGTGTAGCTCTTTTATAATGTGTGCATGTTTAAAAATGCCACCAGATAATAAGGACAAAGTAAATCAATATGTGTTTACCATTATGCTATTTATTTGTTTGATGACATATGAAAGCATCATTGATTTTTCAAGGTCTGCAAAGTCACATATAGTATTTTCTACAAATGTCTATATCACACACTCTGCTGAATCTGCTGAATTAGGCATTATCATTTTCTTTTGTAAGTGCCGGTCGACCATTATGGCAGTAGGCCTAATTATTACACAATTTACAGTACGGTAATACGAACATAAAATGTAGAAAATATATTCATGTAAAATATTTTTTTTTTTACATGACATCAGAAAAGGATGCTGTTGAAGGTAGTGAGTTGTTGTGACAGGGTACATTATATATGTATGTGACTCTTTCTTTCTTTCAGACACTCAAGGCTAATGGTGTCCCTCCCAACCTACGCCGGACCCTAGGAGGAGGAGGTACAAGAGCCAAGGTGACCCCCAGACTGTGACAGTGAGGAGTTTGACATCCTGTGTTTCAGTGTGGCACCCTCGCCTGCATAGACCATATTCACACGGCGGCCATGTTGCTATTAAGTCAATGAACCCCCGGTGCCACCCCAACGGGGTGGCACTTTCAATGTTAAATTCTAGAATGGCCGGCGTGTGAATAATGGTCTATGGAGGGTTCTCCATCCATCCACCCCCACCAACACCATATCAAGCTCATTCTTCTCAGTCCTGTAGAGCAGTGCTTCTTTTTCCTGTCAGGGACCCCCAAATTGATACTTATTAGCCCGCGGACCCCCATTTAAAAAGATATGCCAAGGATTCTCAACCATTTTGATTTGTAGGACCCCCAGTTTGACATGCTTTGGGCTACAGACCCCCATTTAATGGCAGATTTGTATCTCTGGGACCCCAATTTGTATTGTAAAATCAATGCTCATTTAACCCGTTAAGACCTGGAACGCATCTGTATCACTTTAGATTTCTTTGGCTATTCAAAAATAGCAGATATACAAGCTCATAGCACGGCACCGAGTGCCGCGCTACAGCTTGTAGATCTGTTATTTTTGAAAAAATCTTGATTTCTTTTTTTTTTCAAAAAACATTTTTAAGAATCGCCTCAGGTCTTAATGGGTTAACTTTGAGAGTGTACAAATGGAACCAAATGCCATTTGGTTCATACATTTCCAGATGTATGGAGTGTGCAGATGACTGGAGACACCGCTGGAGAGCCCATCCGATGATGAACTAGAGACAGGGGGGCTCTGTCTCTCTATCCATGGATTCCAGTGTGACCCTGGCCATCACTTACACCACTGATGAAGTCCAGTAGAAGACGGCTCAAGGTAGAAAACTAGTTTTTTTTGTGTGTGTGTTTTTCTTTTCTTTGCTGCTGCTGTGATTCAAGCTGTTGTAGCTACTACTGCTGTCATCCCAATGAGTGGGTGGCAATGAAACATGTTCAGTGGCTGTTTCTGCCTCTGGAATTGAAGGCTGATGTGAGTCTACAGTGTGAGTTGTGTTGTTTCTGCCGTTGAAGTGTAACAGGGGTAAAGTGAGTTGTAACAGGGGACTGGTGCTTTTCCCTTTAAGTTTAAGCTATAGAGGTTGTTTTGGGCTTTGACATAACGGCCATTTATTCCACTGATGTGGATCTACACTATGTGTGTGTTTTGCTGCGGCTGTTGTTGAGGTTGTGAGTTGTGACACTGTGGCTGTACTGGTTCATGACTGGCTTGGTGGCAAAAATGTCTATACAGTATATAGACTCTCTCTCTCTCTCTCTCTCTCTCTCTCTCTCTCTCTCTGTACTCCATGTAGATGTTGGAGGTTTTTTCTTTTTTTGTGATGAGTTTGTGATGGGTGCTCGTAATTTCTCCTGGGGGCTTTAGCCCCGAAGCACCCACAGTATCGGCGCCCTTGTGTGTATACAAATGTGTTGTGGCTGCTGTTGAACTTGAGGGTTGTGCGTTTTGACAAAGTGGCTGTATTGGTTCATGTGGTTGGCTTGACAACATCTCTCTGTCTATGTAGGCCTTTTAACTAAAGTAGCAAACCCGCTTTAAAAAACAAACCAAAATTAGATTGAAAACAAAAAAGTCAAAACGAAGGAAAAATAAAAACAAAGGAAAAATTCAAAACTAGAATAACCTATTTTTGTTTGTGTAAGAAGAAATAAAAGGAAGACTTTTCAAAAGACATGCTATACATTCTCACCCTTCATGTTGTGTGGACAGACTCGCTGTGGTGCTGAAGACTCCACTGGGGGTAAACTCTGATCGATCCCAATGTGCCGAATGGACAGAAGTTATAGATTGAGTTCCTCTCCTTCTATTTAACCCATTCTAACCGGGAACGCATCTGTATAACCACTGTATTCATAATTTATACTTTGGCTATTCAAAAATAGCTGATATACAAGCTCATAGCGCGGCACGCTATGAGCTTGTAGATCTGCTATTTTTGTGCAAATCTTTGAATACATTTTAAGGAAACATTTGTCACTCAAATCTTTGCTTCTGGTGGGGTCCCTGGAACAAAATAGTTTGAGATGGGGGTCCGCGGCCAACTACATATCTAAAAATGTTTTCTAAATCCTAACAGTATGTTGCTGTTTCATGCATTCATGAAATGACATAGAAGGTAAGGCATATATAGAAGGGACTAGGTGGCCTTACTTCACATTACTGAAAGATTTGGTCTCGACTAGAGTAAGTAGATTTACTTTTTTTTACTTTTTTTCAAGCATATGTCTTTCACTACTTTTCTAGGAAGGATTCTTGTATAATGAATTAAGCCCTGTTTCAAATATTGTGAAAATAGCAGATCTACAAGCTGTGAGCTTATAGATGTGCTCATTTCACCATTTGAAAAACAAAACAAAAGAATCACAACAACAATGTTCTAAATGTTCAAAATGTCAATACAGCAATAAATTGACATTAAAAAGTAGATGTACTCCGTAATTGGTAATTTTGAATACTTGAGTATTTACTTCAGTATATACTTTGCAATCAAGTAGAGGGATTTCCTTTTGGGCCCTTCCTTTAGGAACAATTTCCTGCCATTGTCAGGCATGCAAACAGCGTCAGAAACCGACAGGCATTTTTTATACGTAGCATGAACCATTTCATTCTTGTAACCTACCATAATAACATTTCTCTTTTCCGTGGTTTATGGCCACTTCACTGGTTTAGAGGTGTAAATCACTGGGTGAAATGTGTTTTTGTGCAAGCCGTATATCATTTCCTTGTTTTCAGGAAAGAAAGAGGGGAGGGGGGGGGGCAGAGAGAGGGAGAGCAAGGAGAAAAACAGAAAAAGAAACATGTCAAAACTACATACTGTATAACACATAAAATAAGGGGCTAGACATAAGGTGCAAAAACTAGTGGTACCACATCGGTAGGTCCACATAGCAGCTGGTATCTGGCGGGCCATAGATGAATTAGAGGCTGCATGGGAAACAGAAGGTCTCAGGTTCGATTCCCGGCCTGTTAATGTGTCTAGGTGTCCCTGAGCAAAGACACTTAACCCTTAACTGCCCCACCCTCTGCTCGAGTCTGACCACTTGTTCAGCTATCAGCTGGGTTAACCCATTAAGACCTGAGGCCGATTCTACAAATGCCTTCTAAATCAGTAGCTCTCACACTTTTTTGTGCCAAGGACCCCCACAATGATATGTTTGGCCGCACGGACGGACCCCCATCTGAAAATGTTTTCTGCCAGGGACCCCCAGAAGAGAAGAATTTTCAAAATCTTTCGAACACTTCGCAAACATGTTAAAAAAAAGCAGATGTAAACAAGCTCACAGCGCGGCACAAAGTGTCGCGCTGTGAGCTTGTTTACATCTGCTATTTTTGAACATTTTTTGAGAAGTGTTTGAAAGTAACGCTAAGGCTAGTTAATTAGTAATGCAAGGACAGACAAGTTATGCATAAATAAACGAGGCATCCCTGAGGCTGCCGTACGGCTTCCCAGCAGGGACAAACTGTACAGCTTTGAGTTTCTCTGTCTTGAGTGTTAGTTCCCAGCAGTTTGTTTTAAAATGGTTTGGAGTCTAAACCCTTTAAAATAAACTTTAGACTCAGTTAAAAGTTTGAACGGTGAATAACTTTGACACAATGTTCTGGGATCAGTGAAAGTTCAAGCACAATGAACCGTTTTATTCTTTAATCTGTCTGTCTCTCCCTCCCTCTCTCTCTCTCTCTCTCTCTCCCTCTCTGTCTGTCTATCTGTCTCTCTGTAATTTCTCTCTCTCTGTCTCTCTGCTCCTGCTTTCTCTTCATTTTTTGGATTACTTTTATGTTTCTTATCCTCCGTTTCGCCCTGTGTGTGCGTGTGCGTGCGCGTGAGTGTGAGAAAGAGAAAGGAAAAGTGATTCCATATCCACATATTTCAGCTCAATGTAATCCATAGTGGCAGGTGTTATGACATTCTCACCCTCACCACACACACACACACACACACACACACACACACACACACACACACACACACACACACACACACACACACACACACACACACACACACACACACTTTTTCTGTCTCTCTCCCTCTCTCTAGAGAGAGAGGGAGAGAGTGTGTGTGTGTCTTCAGGGTTGATCTCCACATTCCAGCAAGCGAGCCGAGTCTCGCTCTGACCCCCCACACACACACACACACACACACACACACACACACACACACACACACACACACACACACACACACACACACACACACACACACACACACACACACACACACACACACACACACGGTGGTATGGTATTGGTAATCCATGCTTTAGTCATGGACAGGGACCATTAGCACGGTCCAGTGTGTGTGTGGCGTGTCATCTGTAAGTATTGTGAAATGTGTGTGTGTGGTCTTGTTCGTTCATTCTTAAGTCATGAGGTGCAGAAATCCATCTGTATACTGTCCACTGTACCACAACCTACTATTTTATAATTAAGACCAGGGGTCTTCAATGTTTATCAGGCCAAGGACTCCAGCTGAGAGAGAGAGATGAAGCAGGGACCCCCACTACATACAGTATTTTGTATACAATTCTGTTTAATATCTTCGCTGAAAATAATAGAAGAGTCTAGGACGTGTGGAGCGTTGTCCAGGGTGTTTGATGGAAGGGAGAAGAGTCTAGGACGTGTGGAGCGTTGTTCAGGGTGTTTTATAGAAGGGAGAAGAGTGTAGGACGTGTGGAGCGTTGTCCAGGGAGTTTTATAGAAGGGAAAAGACTCTAGGACGTGTGGAGCGTTGTCCAGGGTGTTTTATAGAAGGGAGAAGAGTCTAGGACGTGTGGAGCGTTGTCCAGGGTGTTTTATGGAAGGGAGAAGAGTCTACGACGTGTGGAGCGTTGTCCAGGGTGTTTTATGGAAGGGAGAAGAGTCTACGACGTGTGGAGTGTTGTCCAGGGTGTTTTATGGAAGGGAGAAGAGTCTACGACGTGTGGAGCGTTGTCCAGGGTGTTTTATAGAAGGGAGAAGAGTCTAGGACGTGTGGAGCGTTGTCCAGGGTGTTTTATAGAAGGGAGAAGAGTCTAGGACGTGTGGAGCGTTGTCCAGGGTGTTTTATAGAAGGGAGAAGAGTTTAGGACGTGTGGATCGTTGTCCAGGGTGTTTTATAGAAGGGAGAAGGGTCTAGGACGTGTGGAGCGTTGTCCAGGGTGTTCTAGGGAAGGGAGAAGTGTGTAGGACGTGTGGAGCGTTGTCCAGGGTGTTCTAGGGAAGGGAGAAGTGTCTAGGACGTGTGGAGCGTTGTCCAGGGTGTTCTAGGGAAGGGAGAAGTGTCTAGGACATACTATTGGCTGAGGAAGGCTCTGATCCTTTGGATGTTGTGCAGTGAAAACTTACAGGATCGAATGATCACTGCAAACGCAGGCACACACACCTACAATATACCTCTGTGTCATGGAACGTGCAATATCTCTGCTCCTCCAATACATACTTATACTTTACTAGACCTGGTGTCCTGCTGAAAGATTCTTTAGTCATGGATTTGGTCCATGGTCAACATGGTTCACTGTTACAACCATTAGTGGCTTTATTATTTTTTTAAATGGCCTCATTGTATAGAAAAAATATATAATTTGGACCAGTTGGAGCGTAGGCTGGTGTGTGTGCAAGCCGTGCATACTTAATAATTGGGTGTGTGGGTGTATTTACTGTACATACATCTATATGTGTGTCTGTACAGTATGTACTGTATACTGTGTGTGCGTGTGTGTGTGTGTGTGTGTGTGTGTGTGTGTACATGCATGTAGATGTATGTGCGCAGCAGCACATCAGCGCTGTGGTTTGCAGTACTTGCACACACACACACACACACACACACACACACACACACACACACACACACACACACACACACACACACACACACACACACACACACACACACACACACACACACCTATTTGCAGTACGGTGCAGCAAGCAGAGATTCCACCACACACTCCCATGGGGTAATATTATGGGATGAGTACAGTACTCTAGCAGAATACACAACACATGTTTAGCATTTCCTTACTGACGCACAGAAACCTCGTATCTCCATATTTCAACTTCCTTTTTTTCTCCATAAATTAATGCCCTGCTTTGTCTTACAAGAGGGTCATGCAAAAGCAGCAAAACTAGCACATCTACAGCGTATCACATCGTGAGCTTGTAGATCTGCTAGATCTGCTATTTTTGAATTTCTGAATTTCTGTAAAGTGTGTCTGTGTGGGTTTCATAAATATTGAGCCAATGAAAAGTATTAGCAAGAGCTTGTGACTAAATAACAGTGGTGGAGGTTACTTGAGTGTTACTTGAGTAAAAGTACAAAAGTATTGGCATCAAAATATACTTAAATTACCAAAAGTAAAAGTACTAAAATGTTTGAAAATAGCAGGTCTACAAGCTCACAACGCGTTGTGAGCTTGTAGATCGGCTATTGTCTATGTTTAGCCCTATGTATAAAATAGGGCTAAAGTGGTTAATGTATGTTTCATTGATTTATATCTGCAAAGTAACTAGTTTTCAAATAATTGTATTGGAGTAAAAGTACAACATTTGCCTCTGAGATTTAGTGGAGTAGAAGTAAAAGTACAATATTTGCCTCTGAGATGTAGTGGAGTAGAAGTAAAAGTATAGAAAATTGGGAATAATCCAGTAAAGTAAAAGATACCTCAAGTAAAGTACTTGAGTACATGTACAGTACTTAGTTACTTTCCACCACTGCTAAATCATAACAAACATTGGCTCCATTGGAACAGAGGACTTTTCTCCATTTCCTTAAAAGCAACGGTATTGGACATACAAGGTTTCCACCCAACAGCCACAATTTAACACTGCAACCCGCTCATAAAAACAACCCCCACCCTTCTTATTTGTTTCCAAATGTATCCACGTTCCATCTCCCTAGAGGGGAGTGGTCTCAGTCAGTGGTCGCTTATATAAATACAAAAAGTTGTTATTAACATTCTTAGGAAAACTCCCCCGGTGTCATTTCATATCGATGGTTAATTCACCAGGTTTTTATTTGCTTTTTGAAAACGTCATCTATCCAGGGAAGAGTTCTGCTGAGCATACATCATGCTTTTCTTATTTTATCTCTGTCTCTGCTCTGCCGTCAACATGAATCACTGAATCCCTATTCACTTTTGCCGTAAGACGAATAGTGTGTGTGTGTGTGTGTGTGTGTGTGTGTGTGTGTGTGTGTGTGTGTGTGTGTGTGTGTGTGTGTGTGCGTGCGTGCGTGCGTGCGTGCGTGCGTGCGTGCGTGCGTGCGTGCGTGCGTGCGTGCGTGCGTGTGTGCGTGTGCGTGCGTGCGTGCGTGTGTGTGTGTATTCAATGATTTATTGAAACAAGAATGACATGAGTACAGGTTGGGATAAGGAACGAAAACTTGTTAAAAGGTTAAAGTTTCTATAGAGTGTTTGTTCAGTTACTGGGGTCTCGTCAGCTCTTTAGTAAACAACAAAAATGACTTCCAAATAAAAGTAAACATTTACTATAAAAATAAATGAATAGAATATACGGTATTAGCCCTATTTAAAATATTGTGAAAATATTGCTCAGATCTACAAGCTCACAACCTGTGAGCTTTTAGATCTAATATTTTCACCATCACTGATATCGTTGTAAAGATTCATGAAAATTGCTCAATTGTTTTGGGAAAACGTCTACATTTCTTAAGAACACTTAAGTATTTGCTTTTGAAGATTTAAAAGCAAGTACTCCAGCACGGTATATTATATATTTATATCCCAATTGTAGCCACTAGAGACTACAAATGGTCTCCTAAGTGGGCACTTTCTGCCGGCAGATCTCGCGAACGTCCTATGTTTACTGGTGCTCGATCCCGCGACAGTGTGTTGCTGAGACAGAGAAAGGTCGATAATAACGAAGATTTTCTCCTAACTTGTCTGGAAAAAGCAATTTTAATATGAAAATCTTGGGAAGATTGTGGGAATTTTGATGATTGGGGCCAATACTTAGTTCAGTGACCATGGGGTTAAAGAACGGATCAGAAACTGTGTTCACGTTCACTCTTCCATTGGAAATGATGGACACCAACCTGCTTCTGCTCTCCTAAGACAGACAGACTCCTAAGACGACAGACAGACAGACAGACAGACAGACACACAGACAGACACACAGACACACAGACATTCTTTCAGCACCACGCCATAAAAATCATAAGCGTTAAAGCCTCATCATCTTTTTTTGCTCTACAGTATGTGTGCATGGAGACAATGTATGCTTTAAACAGAACCATCAGTAGTTGTCTCTCCTACATTCTTATACTGATGTACCACGATGATCAATCTACTGTGAACCAAATGTGTGTGTTTTCCATACTGTAAGTTTTCCATGAAATTGAACCTGAGCTATGACAGACATGGGAGATCTTGGAGGTTGGGGCTGTGTGTGTATTTCAAATAAGATTCCCTAAAGGTGAAATCACTGTAGTCTATGAGCTGTTTCATCATAACATATAACTCTCACTCTCTCTCTCTCTCTCTCTCTCTGGGTATGGTCTATCACATTTCTCCAACATCTGGTTTGGTCCTCAGGGTCACACACGCCCACCTTTACACACACACACACACACACACACACACACACACACACACACACACACACACACACACACACACACACACACACACACACACACACACACACACACACACACACACACACACACACACACACACACACACACACACACACATACATACAGAGACACACACACACACAGAGACAGAGAGACTCGTCTCATACAGTACATGCCTGGTCTGATTAGAACACATTTTCAGCCTCTCAAACACAAGACGGAGAAGTTGAATAGTTAGTTGGTGTATAGGCCTGCTATAAGGTCAGTCCTGCTATAGTATATGTGTTGATTCATTTAATACATAGGACCACAATGGAAAGTCCCCAGGACTTTCTTTATGTCACCCAGCTGAGGAAAAACATGTTTTGGTTTTAAACACATGGTTTGAGGCTTTAGCTTAATTTGTGGTAAATGTGGGCCCTAGTGCTAGACTTGTAGAAGTACAAATTAATTGCTGGAAACGGGGCTTTGTGGCTTTGATGAGGACGTAGGTTTATATGCATTCCACCCTTTCAGTTTCCTCCATCAGTTTACTCTTCAGAGCTTTGGTGGTGTTGCTGTCATAATATCATGCACCATCAAATCAATCGCGTCACCGGTGGCACGACTGCTGAGAATGTCACATTTTCTCGTGGCAAGAGTTCAGTCAGAGTGATAAATAGCTTATAGGGATAGTTCACCCAAAATATAACTTTTTCTCTATCGATTAGTCACCCCATGGAGACTTGAATTCATGGCTTATTATTGGCTTAGGAATGCGACAAAAAAAAAAAAACATATCCATGAATTCAAGTCTCCATGGGGTGACTAATCGATAGAAAAAAAGTAATTTTGGGGGTGAACTATCCCTTTAAGGGTGATGATTAATACTTAGTTTTGCGTCCGTGATCTACAAGCTCACAACACATGGCAGTGCGATGACCCTCTGGGCTGTCAGTCAGCCATTGTGATGAAATGTTTGGTAAGACTGCACAGCTGATATGGGCCACCATTGCTCACAACATCCAGTTTCTGCAGTATTTAGATGCAGTTTTTCATTTAACACCACGCTTGCAAAGTGCCCATCGAGTCACCTCTC
>NC_139959.1:1260000-1275000 GCF_963454915.1 Gymnoscopelus microlampas | reverse complement strand
TCATGTTCCCATGTTGTATGTGTGTACTAACTAGATCGTAGCATCTTAAAGGGCCTAGTTTTTTCGCTACGTTTTGTGAACTTGTAGATCGGGTGTTTTTGGTACTAGATTTTCAGTATGCTATGCAACCTTCAAATCCACTCTTATATTGCACTGATCAGAGCAATGGACACGAGTTATGGCCATTTGAAGTGTTAATACTGTACTATACTGCCCAATACAGTACAGTACGGTTTGATTGATTGATTGATGTACTTTATTTAGTAAGACATGAGAACAGTACATGACAGTACATAACAACTAACTTCACAATACAAGGTCTACTAAACTGGAAAGCTCATTACGCACTTAGCTTGTTTAAGATGAGATCCCCACGCACACAAATCATGATGACATATAAGAGACAGACAGATATACACACTACTATACAGAATGTCATACAATCAGTTTACAGGTTACTGGTATGAAGAGTGAAAAATATGTACAAAAGAAGAAAGAGAGAGAGGGGGGGGGGGTAGGTTAGGAAGGTTAGGTATGTGTGCATTTTTTTAGTGTGATTACTCCTTACCACTCCCCCAAGTTAGATGCCGGTTGGAGCAACAGCGTGCCTGTGGTCCCTTAGTGCCCCCTTGGGGCCCCTAGGGGCCAAACGTGGCGCGGACTTCTGAACAGTGTTTGTGCCAAGTTTGTTGCGGATTGGAGCAACAGTGCGCCTATGGCATCCCTGGCCTGCCTATCCTAATGACAGACACATGATCAAAAGCAGAGGCATAGATTCCTCACCCATGTGTACATGTACAAAGTCTCCAGATGCAGAGGACCTGAGTGAGGGTTCAATAACTTGTCTGTCTGTATATGCCTACAGTATATTATCTCTCTCCCTCATCTGCACTCTCCCTGACCCCCCACACCTAGTGAGTGTCATATCAGGTGGAGTATGATATTCAGTGATCGGGGGATGAGTTGTGTAATAATTCATGTCTTTATCCTCTTCCTCTCCTCTCAGCTGCTCTTCTCCTCTCATCTTCCACATGACTAGGGATGTTACAAGATGTCTCCTTTCATTAAAGTCTACTCTCCTCTCTTACAGTATTTTTAGCCCTACTAGTGGCGGTATAGGGTTCGTACTGTATATTCTTCCCTGTCTAAGAGCACCCTACCCTCTATGCTGAATAAAACACTAGGTAAGTTTAGGTTGTTCATGTTTAGATTTTTTTTTATCATTGTGTTGGCTGTTGGCCAAACCCAGAAGCTACAGGATTTTAATAAAACAACCCCTTAAAGACTGAAGAGGCTTTCGTTGCTGATGGTTAGTGGGAGCTGAGAATAAGAGGGGATTTCAACTGAGCACACGCACACATTTTAACAATTTATTCATGTCCACATGAAGGAGAGCGTACAAGGACACACTGATTAAAGATGCAGCAAGGTTCCATTCACAAAATCATGCCATGTGTCTTCATGATACAATAATCATATTACTCAGTACTCTATGGGGATAAGTAACAGTATATCAGTCACTCAGTACTATATGGGTATAACGGGTATAAGTCACAGTGTCTCATACTTTGTGGGCTTCACAAGATCTTTTTATAATGAATATTTATTGTGTATGTTTCTGACAACGTAATGCAATTATAGATCATTTCACCCATCTTTCCAAATACTCTGACTGCCGCATGCCTTTCTTTTGTTGCCTAAAAAGGAATGGATTGTACCCCCAACAAAACACTGTCTTCATAAAAAAATCAGTATTTTGGCCTCAGGAGTAAAACTCCTGCCTGTAGTGAAAACACAGCAAGACTTTCATCTTGTATTATTGGAATAAGTTTCTATGGTGACAGATTTAGTGTTTGTTATAGCTGCCAAACACACCACACCTTCCTTTGTTTTGGCAATAACAGGTGAAAATCCTTCAGTTCCATTTATATTGAAAGATTCAATCTTTTAACCACTGATTTACAACCTGTTTTTAATTTCAAAGACCCCCTGATTGATATGCATTGTGTGCCACGATCCCCTATTTGATACGATTTGGTCTCTGTGACCCCATCTACACTGTAACATGCTCAGTGTTCATTTAACTCTTTTAGGCTTTCTATCCTACCAGGACCACTAGTACTGCTGGTTTTATATCCTACCAGGACCTCTAGTACTGCTGGTTTTATGTCCTACCAGGACCTCTAGTACTGCTGGTTTTATATCCTACCAGGACCTCTAGTACTGCTGGTTTTATATCCTACCAGGACCTCTAGTACTGCTGGTTTTATATCCTACCAGGACCTCTAGTACTGCTGGTTTTATGTCCTACCAGGACCTCTAGTACTGCTGGTTTTATGTCCTACCAGGACCTCTAGTACTGCTGGTTTTATGTCGTACCAGGACCTCTAGTACTGCTGGTTTTATGTCCTACCAGGACCTCTAGTACTGCTGGTTTTATGTCGTACCAGGACCTCTAGTACTGCTGGTTTTATATCCTACCAGGACCTTTGGTACTGCAGGTTTTATGTCCTACCAGGACTTGTAGTACTGCTGGTTTTCTAACTTGAAGTAGTAGCAATTTCTTTTGTTTGTTGCAAAAATGGGCCTCATAGTGGTGCTATAGCAGGCTGATTTGATTTTAAAAAAAGCTGGTGGGAAATTAAAGACCCCCCTTCATACAAGAATATAAACTATGTCTGACAAACAATAATGTTATCATTTACAATGTAATTATGTAATGCGTAAAGTCATTGTTTCAAAATAATAATGTCTCTACCACGAGCAATTCAATAAAGAATAATGTAATATAATATTTCTAATAATTTTACACACAGGTTTGGTAAGACATCTATCCTGTTTTCAGAGCCCTTTGAAGCATGGCAGTTTCCCAGCTTTGTGGATGTAGAGCAAAGGGTAAACAAAGCCTGGCGTCATGGTTGTTGTATTATGTGGTTTATATAGCAACTTGGCTGACATGGTTCAGTAGGTTAGATGCAATATAGGTGATATAGGTCACTATAGTCATTGGGCACTCACTAGCATTGCTATCAAGCTGATCAAAATCATTCTAAAAGCATTTCTTCTTGTCTTTGCTGTCCCCACTGTCCCTCTGTCCTTCTCCTGGTCCGGGCTGTTTCAGAGCTCTGAGGGCCGAGAAGCAGCAGAAAGACCACGGAAATGCACACAATGTAAAAGCCTAGAAAGGCGAAACACATCAAAATTCTCGACCAAAACTCAAGCGAGCTGAGCGCAAACGCCGTCAGCCAGACGGCACAGCAACAGGCCACCCTGTACCGGAAAGAGGTTTGTACCTCAGAGAGACCACGGGGTGAACCACCACTACGAAGCGCTCCACACAGTGAAAAAACATGGTTACATGTGAATATCGATGCAAAGTGAGAGACAGTGGCCAGGAAAAAGATGATCACTGATATATTCTGGTGAGATAAAAGAACTCCGAGGCTCCTATCAGAATCCGAATCACTTTATTTGTAACTTTCCACATGTTACATACATAAAGAATATGAAATACCCCCATAATCACTTGCAGGGCAACATAAAAGCCTATCTAAGAAACATTAAAAAAACACAGCATAAACAAACATAAAACATTCATGATGTGCAATTCATCTACAGTAAAACGTTACCAACGCAGCACACACAGGTAAAGTGCCATGGTGCAATCCTTTAAAAAAAAAAGTTACCAGCACAGTAAAGTGCTGTTGCGCATTTCAAAAGTGCAATTACATCATGTCCAGTCCAGCACAGTCCAATCAGTTTAGGTCAGTTGGCCTGGGGGGGTGGGGTTAGCGGGGGTTGGCCACAGAACGTAGCTGTTGATGGGGCGAGCCAGGATGAGGTTGATAGAGTTGACAGCAGGTAGTATAGTGTGAGATCGGACACAAAGGAGATGCAGGAGTTGCTGCCATTTTCCAGTGTATTATTCATCTTCAGTCTCTGTGTGTACCCTGAAACCGGTCTGGGTCGCAGAGGAGGGCTGTGGACAGTTCAGAAACCCACCTACCAGTGACATCATCGATAGGCAGTTCGCGTCAGTGGTCGTGTTAGTCCGGTAATTGCCGGTTTTGACCGTTTTTTTTTTTATGACAAAGAAGACCGGAAAATATAAATCCTGACCGGTTGACAATGACATGGCAGTTCATTATAATAATTGTCAGGCACATATGACATCCTCTGCTTCTCAAGCTCGCTCTCTCTCTCTCTCTCTCTCTCTCTCTCTCTCTCTCTCTCTCTCTCTCTCTCTCTCTCTCTCTCTCTCTCTCTCTCTCTCTCTCTCTCTCTCTCTCTCTCTCCCACAAACACACGCTGTTAAGTTACACCCATATTTCCTGTTAATAATAACCTTTAAAATGTGCAGGGAGGTTTTTATTACAGCAATGTGATGAGAAATGAGCTGACATTTATGTAATAAAAAGTGTCTATTCACATAAGAAAAGCTTGAAGGCTAATTTCTACGGTGTAAGACAAGCCCTGTGAGACACAGTTCTTGGCAGCATGGGTGTAATTTGGAACATCTCACTGGCTGTCACTGGTGGAAGAAGTACTCACACTTTTTTACTGGCGTACCAATACAGTATCAATGTAGAAATACTGTTAGTAAGTAAATTCCTGTATTCCGAATTTTCCAAGTAAAAGTACAAAAGTATTGGCATCAAAATATACTTAAAGTACCATAAGTAACAGCAGTCATTGTGTAGAATATGCAATGTTTTTTTCCAAAAGCTTCCAAAATGTGTGCGTTGCATCGTGACCCGTTGTGAGGTTGTAAGATTGGCTATATTTTCAAACAGCCAAACTACAAAACACGGCTTGATTGTAATGATAAATGCATGTTTTGTAAATAATGACCTAAATCTGCAAAGTAACGTTTTCAAGTACTTAATTTGTGCGTTAGAGATGTAGTGGGAGTAGAAGCATAAAGTATGGGGACAAAATTGATATACACAAGGTACCTCAAAATACATGTACTGTACTTAGTTACTTTCCACCACTGCGTGGGAGACAGATTTCTTGGCACATGGAGGTAATTTGGAACATCTCGCTGGCAGAGTGCCAACACACTGAGCTCTGAGCCATGAGCCACAGCTTGCCTCATACACAGGGCTGCCAACCGTCCCTTCAAATAAGGAACTGTCTCTTATTTTGGAAACTAAAAGACGTGTCCCTTATTGAACTGATAAGGGACACACTCTTTGTCCCTTTACTTGTTTTTGGGAAATCAATCGACGACACACATCTTACGTTAAGTTCAAACAGCTCATATACATAATAGTATAATACAGGTTGTTATCCACTTAAACCTTCTAGGCGTAGTTTTGCGTTTCATCCTTCATTATCAGATCTGTTTCTCCATTTTAATGTGTTCTCTGAAAAATACAAATAAATAGAAATTTTATGTCACGAAACCTTTTAAAATGGTTAAACAGATTTTTATGCTTTATTACAGGGGTCTTCAACGTTTTCAGGCCAAGGACCCCCTAGCTGAGAGAGAGATGAAGCAGGGACCCCCTACTCTATATTTTATAAAATTGTGTTTCAGATTGCGTTTCTTTTTTACTTAGTCTGCTCTTTTTCCCCTCTACACCCATAGCCTCTTTGCCAAAAATAGCCGATCTACAAGCTCTCAACGCCTCGCAGCGTAGATCTGCTATTTTCGGCTAATGTTCCCCTCAGAAAAGGAATTCTAGGGTACAAGTGGTTAATGTAAAAAAACGAAATCCTATCACACGAAGATTTGGCGGACCCCCTGTAGTAGCTCCGAGGACCCCCTAGGGGTCCCGGGCCCCCTGTTGAAGACCCCTGCTTTATTATGTCATTTTGCTAGGGACCCTATGGAACCTGACTTTTGGAATGTGTGGCGGCCTGTGTTGACAGCACAGCCTGGGGGCTCAGCACCTTTTCTGCAGTCTGATGGCATAGCCAGTTAGAAACTGTTCACAATGTTCACAATTTTGAGACGATCCACTTCTGCTTTTTTGTTGGAAAATAAGCACAAACTGGCCACCAGTTGGCTCACTGCTTAGTGCTTACACATATTAACCACAACCAGCATTTCTCATCTCTTTAGTTTTTGAACAAATATGGCTAAAGTCCTCAGTTATGACATTATTATAGGAGGCCCAACAGCTTGAGGGCAAATGTTCTGTGTGAGTTATTGATGTTATTTTACAATATCTCTGCATGGTATTATCATATTATTCAGTTGTGTAAAGTAACTAAGTACATTTACTCAAGTACTGTACTTAAGTACATTTTTTGGGTGTTTTTACATTACTGGAATATTAAAACATTTCAGTACTTTTACTTCTACTCCACAATATCTCAGAGACGAATTATATACTTTTACTCCATTACAATTATTTGAACACTTTAGCCTTATATACATTTCGGCCATTTGAAAATAGCCGATCTACAAGCTCACAATGCGATGCGACGCATTGTGAGCTTGTAGATCGGCTATTTTCAAAAGATTTTAATGCGTTTCATACATTTGAAAAGTTGTGAAATGGGACATTCTGCATAATGAGTACTTCGTACTTTTGGCACTTTAAGTACATTTTGATACTAATACTTTTGTACTTTTACTCAAGTAAATTTTGAATTCCGGACTTTTACTTGTAACATACAGAAACAGCATTTCTACATCACAGTATTGATACTTTTACTTAAGTCAAATATTTGAGTACTTTTTTCAACACTGATATTATTGATGTTATTTTACTATAACTCTTCTTAGACAGTACTCAAGGAGGCTATACATGTACTTAGTTACTGTCTGTGTCCACCGCTGGGTATTATCATTCCTGACATTAAAGTGGAACAGATCTGTGTCCAATGGGAGAGAACAGATTGAAGGTTCTGGGTTTGCTCAACGGTACATCTGACAGGGAAGCAGGAGTCTGTCTGCCCGAGGCACAGCCCGGAATCACAAACTAATAACTATGACTTCATTTCCTGTTGTTGTTCTTTGATAAAATGACAATAAGTACAGATTTAGTAAGAGTCTGTGTGTGTGTGTGTGTGTGTGTGTGTGTGTGTGTGTGTGTGTGTGTGTGTGTGTGTGTGCGTGTGCGCGCGCGCGCGTGTGCGTTTCTCTTATCTGATGGCAGTAGGAGCTCAGCTTCCTGCCTCTATCAATCTCACTCAGACTGGAATGTAGCGAAGGATTCTGGCCAACACAAAGATTAGATGATCACACACACACACACACACACACACACACACACACACACACACACACACACACACACACACACACACACACACACACACACACACTTCTAACGTGCTTTGGGACCCTAATCTACTGCACACTGTCAAATCCTCAGTGTTCATTTAATTCTCAGAGTTACAGACCCGTAACGGTCCATTTTTCCGACCCCTAGCGGTCCCCCGTCCCAATGTTGAGAACCAGTGCATTAGACAACAACGTGTCTGGTAAACCTACCTCAGGCTTAAAGCTTAATTTATACGCCATGATGATGTTTCTTGCCGAAAAGAACACAAATCTACAAGCAATTGTTGGGAGCTTGTAGATCTGCTATTTAAAAATGGGTTTTGAAACGATGGGAGTCCGTGGCCAATTGTCAATTCGGAGGTCCTTGACATGATAAAGTTTGAGAACCCCTAGCTGTACAGTGCATTATGTGGGACTATTGAGTTGACAGTTACATTATCTATGCATCATTTGTTCTGCATTTCTATGCAAATGCTTTTTTCTTTGTGAGTGAACACAGCCTATATGTTTTATATTTTGATGTTTTCATTAAACTGAGCTGAGGTGTGTGCGTGTGCGTGTGCAGGTGCGTGCGCGTGTGCGCATCCCAGGGTTGACTGGCCACACACAATAAATACAGATCCATTTATCTTAGAGGCAGACCCTCTACAGAAAGAGAGAACGCCTTTTTCAAAATCTGAAAATTAGTTATGATATTTTTTTAAACCACTTTCCATGTGGTTTCCCTTTTTTGTAGTTTGGGCATGTCAGTGTTATTCTCGTTACTATTTTCAACCAGAAATTTAGATGGTGGATTTGAATTGGTTTAACTACCGGCCTCAAAACTGCTTTGTAGAAACCAATGGGTGACATCATGTCCCCTTATTTGAACAGTCTATGTACTGTACTGTTTTAAAAAGAAAGTGTTTACAGTGATAATTTATTATTGTTTTACAGTCTATGTAGGGTAGGCCTACTGTACTATTGTTTTACAGTCTATGTACTGTACTATTGTTTTACAGTCGTACTGTACTGGACAGTGTGTTGTCTTGCTCTTCACTGTAGAGAGGTGTGTCTCTGTAACAGATTCAAACATCCTTTATCATTTTGATGAGTCATGATTTTCTCCACTCCAACGGAATGCTGACATCATCGCATGGTTCTGTGACATCATTGAGACTCTGCCCTTGTTTTGTTGGTGCAAAACAACACTCAAGGTCAACGGGAAGGGGTGTGTGCGTGTGCGTGCATGTGTGCACAGTGATGTTTTTTTTTACTTAAACAGCACCTCACCCAGGGCCATTTTCCACCTAATCTTCATATAATTGGTCCTCACTAACGCTCATTATAAGAGGGCACCGTTTCTGTCAACTCATGTGTCTCAGAGGAGGGCTGTGGACAGTTCAAAAACCTGCCTACCAGTGACATCATCGATGGGGATTCCAAGACAGTAGAAACGGCAGCCTTTCCTTTTCCTGCTCCTTTTAACCCTTTAAGGCCGGGAAGGGAACGCATGTGTGTCATTTTAAGATTTCTTTGGCTATTCAAAAATAGCAGATACACAAGCTCATGAGCTTGTAGATCTGCTATTTTTTGAAAAATCTTGAAAATTTGTGCAAATCATTTTTAACTAAAATCTTTGCTTCTGGGGGTCCCTGGAACAAAATATTTTTAGATGGGAGGGGGTCCGCGGACAAATGCATATTATTTTGGGGGTCCTTGACATGAAAAAAGTTTGAAAACCATTGAAAATATAGCAACATAAGTAAAAAATAAAAATAAAAAATAAAAACTTTAGGAAAAAAAAAAAGTTAGGATTTAGACATTTGTAAAATCTCCAGAATCAAAGAATTGAGTTAAAAACTTTCGCTTTAAAAAAGTATATATATATATTCAAACTAAAGATTTGCACACATTTTCAAAAAAAAAAAAAAAAAAAAATAGCAGATCTACAAGCTCGTAGCGCGACACTCGGTGCCGCGCTATGAGCTTGTATATCTGCTATTTTTATAGAGCCAAATAAATCTTAAAATTACACAGATTCGTTCCCGGTCTTAAAGGGTTAAAAATGTAAAAGTCTGAGAGCCACGGGCTTAGAATGTCCTGACGTGTCCTCAAACACACGCAACTCAAAGTGTGTTTCCCGTGGAATTGAACCGCGACTCCGGCACAGCAGCGGGTCATCATCTAAGGCAGTGTTCAGAGATGAAAGGCAGAACACTTGGGCCTCATAATGAGCAACATGGCCGACCTTTTAACCCCTAAAGGTCTGGAAACCTGACTCCATTCCTTACAGTCACACATTAGACCACACGTCAACCAGCTTCCCCCAGGCTACCGTAACGCTACACCAAACAAGCTAGTTTGACCTCTGACCCCCTAGCACTGCCGGAAGGTAACCAAGTACATTTACTCAAGTACTGTAACTGTACTTTCAAAGTACAACTTTGAGGTACTGTAACTGAGCGTTTCCATTTTTCCAATACTTAATACTACAAATATTTTACTTTTTAATGCGCTATGATTATTTGAAAACTTGAGTTACTAGTTACAAGTTGCAGAACTTTATTATTAATAAAAATCAATTTTCTATCATCTACAAGCTCAGCTTGTAGATCTGCTTTTGAATCTGTTTTCATTTTCAAAATAAAATATAGCCAAAATAGTGAAATAACTTAAAAAACAAATGTGTGTGCGAATGAGTACTTGTGCTATTGGTACTGTTAAGTACATTTTGATGCCAGTACTCTTGTACCTTTACTCAAGTAAAATATAGAATACAGTACTTTTACTTCAAACAGGATATTTCTATATTGTAGTATTGCTATACAGATCGGAGTACTTTTACTCAAGTAACAAATCGGAGTAAGGTAACATGTCCCCTACGGTGATCTGCTGGCCAGATCTTCTCTGATCTTCCCAGAGGACTGTGGGGAGTCTGATGACCTGCAAACACAACAAGGTGACCATAATTAATGCCTTTGATCACTATCATTACTTTCATGTCTTCAAAGGGACATTTCGGCGGATGAGACCGCCAGGTGTCCTGCACCCTATTGAGTGCTAATAATACCAGCAGATTCACATGGATTCAGTCAGCTTCACATAGGTGAGCCATGAACCAGTAAAACATGCTACAGTACATGGGCTATAGGTCACAGAGGTGGAAAAAGTATTCAATTATTTAACTTAAAGGGATGGTTCACCCCCAAATTACTATTTTTTCTATCGATTAGTCACCCCATGGAGACTTGAATTCATGGATATTTTTTTGTTTTTGTCGTATTCCTAAGCCAATAATTTGATGACCGGCAGCGGTTCCGGTAGGAGACAGAAAGAGTCTCCTTTGTGTCTCCTACCGGAACCGCTGCCGACCGGATACTTTCACTCCACTACATTTTAAAGACAGATATTGTACTTTTGGGAAAAAAGTACATTATGTGTAGGCTACACATACTGTAAGCTATACGACGCACTGTGAGCTTGTAGATCTGCTATTTTCACTATGTGTATGTGAATTTCACTATATTTATGTGAATTATTTAAATAATTATTGTACTGTATGTATTTATTTATATCACTATTATTGATTTGAACATTTCTGGAAAATCTTAAAAAAACAACTTGAATACTAAAGCAAGCACTCCAGTACTTTAACTCGACAACAGATTTGACAGAGCAACCTTCACTTATAGTCGAGTAACATTTGACCAGGAGTATCTGTACTTTGACTCAAGTACTGGACAGTGTTGATTTTTTTTTTGTTCAAGGTTTTTTTTATTTTATATTTTTACATACAGGTCAGTAATAAAAGGCATACAAAAACAGTGAATGTATGTTACCCCTCCCACCCCCCCAAAGTTCACGCTCCGAAAGAGCCACAACCCTGGTATCTTATTGGGACAGTGTTGATTTTGACAGCAAAATTTGATTTAGTTTTAGTCATAGTCTTTTGAATAAAATGTTGTTTAGTTTTAGTCATATTTTAGTCATCTGAAATGTTTTACTTTTTGTCTAGTTTTAGTCGACTAAATTAAATCTGTAGTTGATTTAGTCGACTAAAATATATTTTTTTGCAGGCCGTGATGCTATCGAAATGATTCTCACTTAGCTGCATGCCGAAAATAGCCGATCTACAAGCTCACAGTGCGACGCGTTGTGAGCTTGTAGATCGCCTATTTTCGGTCTGTGACACCCGCGTGCAACCATGATGACTTGTCTTAGTTCTACTGGATCTCTTCTCCACTATAGTCCCTCCCAAACATTTTAGTCTAGTTTTTATTTATTGACGAAATGATCAGTATATTCAGTCATAGTTTTAGTCCTCATAGCTTTGTTTTCGTAAATGAAAAAAGGTAGTCAAGGGACATTTTTAGTCACAGTTTTAGTCGACGAAATGAACACCGATACCGGCGTTGAGTACTTTGTCCACCACCACTGGGAAATAAGTCATGGAAAATCCAGATCATACTTCCATCCATGTGTGACTTTGATGCACCACCAGAGACACCTTTATGTGCTCTGTGTAAAGGACACCGTGGGGCTGATTGTGATTGGCTGCAATCAGGTAGGAGCAGCTGCTCCTCTGATTAGAAACAGGAAAATCCATTTGTACCGGAGACCCACACATCTCATCTTTCATGTGAAGTGTATTTCAATATGCTGTGTGTGTGTGTGTGTGTGTGTGTGTGTGTGTGTGTGTGTGTGTGTGTGTGTGTGTGTGTGTGTGTGTGTGTGTGTGTGTGTGTGTGTGTGTGTGTGTGTGTGTGTGTGTGTGTGTGTGCGTGCGTGCGTGCGTGTGTGTGCACGTGTGCACGTGCTTACGTGTGTGTACTTGTATTACTGTACTTATGAGGGCCAAATGTCCCCACAAGTATAGTGGAATTTGAGAAGCAGAAGCAATTTTAGGGGAGTTAGACTTACAATCAGTGGTGGAAAAAGTACTCACAGTTTTTTTACTTAAGTAAAAGTATCAATACCGCAACGTAGAAATACTCTGTTACAAGTAAAAGTCCGGTAATCAAAATCTACTTGAGTAAAATTACAAAAGTATTGGTATCAAAAGTAGTAAGTACTCATGTCCCATTTTACAAGGTGTCATTATGTATAAAATGTATTAAAATCTTTTGAAAATAGCCAATCTACAAGCTCACAACGCGTCGCATCGCGACGCGTTGTGAGCTTGTAGATTGGCTATTTTCAAACGGCCAAAGTTTAAATAGGGCTGACGTGGTTAATGTACTGTATGTTTTGTAATAATAATTAAAATCTACAAAGTAACTAGTAACTAAGTTTTCTAATAATTGTAGTGGAGTAAAAGTACAATATTTGCCTCTGAGGTGGAGTAGAAGTAAAAGTACTGAAAATTGGATGTACTCCATTAAAGTAAAAAATACCTCAAAATTGTACTTAAGTACAGTACTTGAGTAAATGTACTTAGTTACTTTCCACCACTGCTTACAATTTTAGAGTAAGTGGAGTAATACAAAACAAAAGTGTGTGTGTGTGTGTGTGTGTGTGTGTGTGTGTGTGTGTGTGTGTGTGTGTGAGCTCTTGCATGTCCATGCGCGCTCAACACAGCATGCTGCAAACTCACTGCCACGTTGCAATGTGTTTCTATTGTCACCAATGTGTGGACGCAAGCAATCTGGGAACCCATTCGGAAAAGAAAAAGCGAGAAAAAACGATTTTCTTTTCTCCTTTGTGCTGTTAGCAGACTCTGTCTGGAGAGGTTAGGACGTAGGAGACACAATGTGCACACTGTCCAATAAAAACTAACACCAAAAAAAATACTGTGTAAAAAGAGGAAAAGCAATTAAAGCTGCAATCTGTCTGTCTGTCTGTCTGTCTGTCTGTCTGTCTGTCTGTCTAGTACACGTGCAGTTGTTGGAGGCAGTGTTTCCAGGTTTGCTTATTATAATTTCCCCCTAAGATTTTATTTGAAAATAGCAGATCTACAAGCTCACAACGTGTCGCATAGCGACACGTTGTGAGCTAGTAGATCTGCTATTCTCAAATAGCCGATGTATACAGTAGGTTTAAAGTGCTCATGTGGCCCATAGACGCTTCTTTTGGGCTTGTTTTCCTAGACCTGGTTGCTTGTTTCTCTCACAGAATCTGTCAACAACAGGTTGTAGGTGGTCTCCCTACTCTTCCATTGAGATATTTAGACCCCGGTTGTCAGGTAGGTACACCTACCGGTTGACAAGTAGTACTGCCTGAAGCTCACACGCTTCAATATTTCCCCTTGCCCAAGCGAGGATTTCCCTCTTCCATGAGAGGTAGACGTTTGGTTTCTCACATGGACCAGGGTTCGAATCCCGTTGTAATTACCTCTCTACTTTTGGGAGAGGATGTAAAACGCACTCTTTGGTAGCTTTAACAATAATACAGTTTACTTCACTTGAATAAAAGAATAGTTTACAATGGACAACAGGACATAAAACATGGTGAACCATTTTTTCCATTTGTTTGTGTTTATTGGTTTTATTGCGCATATTTTACAATTATTTTACAGTGATAGCAGTGATCAGCCATATGGAGTCCAGACCTGCTTCATTATTCTCTCTGCTCTGTACAACACATGTTACTGCTTATACACACCTGTATGGAGCACACAGGCACTCACGCACACTCAAAAAATTGTATTATACTATACTTGTGAGTGCATACAGATATTTTAGGATGACAATTTTATAAATGCATTATTTTTTTTAAACTATTTTTAAACCTACTGTACCGATGTGAGCTCATATTTTGGTTCTTGGGGTAAACTTTGTTTCCGACCATATGTCTCTTTCTCAATTTCTACGATTCTCACACATGCACGCACGTGCGCGCACTCACACACGCACAGAGCATTGGCCCCTGGCTGAGAGAGAGAGAGAGAGAGAGGCTGCTAATAAATGTGTCGTTGCATCATCCAACCAGATACTGATCACTTCCAGACCTGATGTGTGTGTGAGGTCTGGACCCCCATTAGCAAGATACCTATAAGCAGATCATCTAATCTTCCGGGGGTCCACCAGGGCAGGACCTAACTGGAAAATACGGACGCTTTGACGTTGCAGCTGGAAAGGAATGTGCTGTTATGGCTCCTCTGATTTTTTTTATTTTTTATTCTGGACAACTGTTGGTCTCTCCCAATTCACACTCTATACCAGGGGTCTTCAACGTTTTCAGGCCAAGGACCCCCTAGCTGAGAGAGACCCCCTCTACTGTATATTGTATAAAATTGTGTTTCAGATCAACTTTTGCTGCTCTTTTTTCCCTATACACCTATAACTCCTTGCCAAAAATAGCCGATCTACAAGCTCACAACGCCTCGCAGCGCGAGGCGTTGTGAGCTTGTAGATCTGATATTTTTGACTAAAGTTCTCCTCAGAAAAGGGATAATAGGATTCAAGTGGTTAAGGTAAAAAAAAAAAAAATCATATCACACAAAGATTTGGCGGACCCCCTTTAGTAACTCTTGAGGACCCCCTAGGGGTCCCGGACCCCCTGTTGAAGACCCCTGCTCTACACAAACTATCCACCGGGTCATGTCTGCGACACTTTTGAAGCCAATCGGTCGGATTGTGCCCGATCTATGCCCAGGACAAACAACATACACGCACACGCACACACTACTACACTACAAACTGTCTCCCTTCCTGCCCATTACGTACGTCTTTTCACTTTCATTTCCAGCCCCCCCCCTTCCCCCATACCACCATCGTTCATCCACCTCCCCTCCCCATCCCTCCTAACCCCACCCCCCCCTCTCTCTGTACTATATTACA
>NC_139959.1:1190000-1257500 GCF_963454915.1 Gymnoscopelus microlampas | reverse complement strand
ATAGTCAATGCATTTTTCCCATTGACATTTCCAAAAATATTTATATCAATTATTTTAAGCCTAGAATCAAGCCATCCAGGGTCCTGGTGAATCATGACCATAAAACGTTTGATTCTGTGAAAAAACGCTTTTGAAAACGGCAAAACAAAGGGTATTTATTAAATATAGTATATCATATAATTAAATATAAGATTAAAAAAAAGTGTTTTTGGAGTGGAACCAGAAAATGGCCACCACTGCTATGCCCTATAGACCACGGGTTCCTACCGTAGAGGTATAGAGCGTCGCAGTTCCCGCCCACTTCCAGTTGCCGGAAGTAAATACTCAATGCATTTTTCCCATTGACTTTTCCGAAAATATTTATATAAATTAATTTAAGCCTAGAATCAAGCTATCCAGGATCCTGGTGAATCATGACCATAAAACGTTTGATTCTGTGAAAAAACTTTTTTGAAAACGGCAAAACAAAGGGTATTTATTAAACATAGTATATCATATCATTAAATATAAAATAAAAAAAATCACAGAAAAAAAGGTTTTATGGTCATAATTCACCAGAATCCTGGATGGCTTGATTCTAGGCTACTGCGCACGCGCAGTAGCATTTAAGTGCATTCTCAGATTTCACCACCAGGCTTGGCCGCTTCACTGTTCTACCGTAGCTCTGGGGGCTTGGTTCCCACACTGGGGCTCGATTGGGGGGGGGGGGGGGGGGATGATTAGCTTAAAGGGATAGTTCACCCCCAAAATGACTTTTTTTCCTATTGATTACTCACCCCATGGAGACTTGAATTCATGGATATTTTTTTGTTTTTGACACATTTTTTAAATAGCCGATCTACAAGCTCACAACGCCTCGCAGTTATACTACAGACCTTTTACTTGTAACAGAGCATTTTTACACTACTATGGTATTGCTACTTTTACTAAAGTAACAAATCTTATAAATCTGAGTACTTCTTCCTCCAGTGTCTAAAGCTAAGATGATGGCATGCTACTGTAGTTAATGGGAGGTGTGGTTAACACACACATACAGTATGTAGTTTATCGTGTGGAAACTGAAGAGAGGTCAACAGAATGTAATATCATAACCATATGTCCTGTGGGCTGAGCATTTCAATGGTTGGAGGGTTTTTCAGAACCGTGCGGTTTGTTGCATTACTCTACTGTTGGAGACGGGAGATTTAGTCATTACTTGTAGCACGCATGGACAGTACACACGCAAACACACACACAAACACGCACACACGCGCGTGCACAGTGGAGACATTCAGAGTTAACTCTCGTCTCATACACATCGTGTAATACACACAGACTCATACAGGTTTAACCCATTAAGATCTGTGTGTCATTTTTAGATGTCTTTGGCTATTCAAAAATAGCAGATCTACAAGCTCATAGCGCGGCACCTATGAGCTTGTAGATCTGCTATTTTTGAAAAATCGTGAAAATTCGTGGCAAAATCTTGGATTATATATTTTTTAAAGCGAACGGTTGTAAAATATTTAGTTCCAGGAACCCCCAGAAGCAAAGATTAGATTTACAAATGTCCGCCAAAAAAAAAGAAAGAAAATCAAATATTTGCACAACTTTTCATGATTTAAAAAAAAATAGCAGATCTACAAGCTCATAGCGCGGCACTCGGTGCCGCGCTATGAGCTTGTATATCTGCTATTTTTGAATAGCCCAACGAAATCTAAAAATGACGTTCCCGATCTTAAAGGGTAATACATTCAAGTTTTAAGTTGAAAAGTTACACACACCACAGCTATGTGGAACCTGGAAGTCAGTTTGAGTTTTACATTGTGATTTGGTCGACGTGGGGTCTAATAAAATGACCCTGAACCCTGTCTGTGATGGAAACATGTCGGGTCAGGGTCCGTTCCTTCCATTCACTGTGGTCTCTTCTCTCTCGCTTCTTTAGAGTCAGAGGCAGCCTGTGTGGTGAAGGATACTGGCACAGGTTTTACAGCTTTTCATTAGAGATGATTATAACATACAGCAGGAGTAAGAATTTTGCACACAACATACAAGCCACATACTGTAAGTGCCAGGAGTCAGGACAATGGTCACATTGTTCTCTTTCTTGATTTATTTATTTTTCTCCTTGAGATGGGGGTCCGCGGCCAAATGCATATCATTTCGGGGGTCCTTGACATGAAAAAGTTTCGGCACCACTGATATATAGCAATTTACGTTTTTTCAGAAACCGGATTGAATGGGTTAACATGCAATGTAATGTCTTACAGTCCACTGTCCTGATATAGAACCAGGGGAGGATGCACCCGTTTTTTAGCACCCTGACTCTAGACCCCTAACCCCTCACCCTAATAGGGTTATATTGGGACATGTTTTGTCCAAGTTCCACGGTACGCTCCATTTGTCCTCTTGATTTCCTCAATGAGCAATGATCCATCTTTAGCCAAAAAACAGAAATGATTGATGGTGTGCTGTGATGATAATGATTATTATTATTATGTGGATTGCAGTTAGTTGGCTGTAGCGCTGATTAGAACAGATCACCACTGTCCGACGAAAACCTCCATGGATCCAATATCGTTATTATTTAGTCACAAGCTCTTAATAATACTTTTCATTCCTTCAATATGTATAAAAACCCACAGACACGCTTAACCACCTTAACTTTAAACTTTTTTCAAAAGTTGCAAACAATAGCAGATCTACGAGTGATTGTGCAGCTTGAAATATGGAGTTACAAGGTTTCTGCCCTACAGCAACGAGATGTGGAGTGTTGTGTTGTTATCAGCTCTCTCATTGCTTCCTCGTCTCTCATTCAGCGTATTGATCTGTCCAGATCGGAGAGGAGAAGTCTCTTTATATACATCCCAGCTTGATCGTGCAGACTCATTTTGTGAACTGCAGTTTCATTTCAACGTTGGCAGCAAAACCAAACCAACGTTTTAGTCCACTGGTCATTGTAGATGGATTCCATATGCACTACTAACCACTTAGTGGTTTACAGGCCAAATAGTAGCAAATCCAAGATATATATGGGGTTGGACAGCACTTTGCTACTAGAGGTTTTATATTAGAAATGTTGCAACACGATGTGAGCTTGTAGATCAGCACACATTTGGCAAACGTTCCCCCCAGAATAGGGAAAGGTGGGGTTCAAGGTTATTATAACTAATATAACCTAAGACAAACGGGTGTAAAAAAGTGTGTGTGTGTGTGTGTGTGTGTGTGTGTGTGTGTGTGTGTGTGTGTGTGCGCGCGTGCGCGTGCGCGTGGGTGGGGGTTGGGGGGAATTGTCATTTCAAGACAAATGGATGGATTTCATAATGCTGTAGTAGTCGCACTATAGTGTTTACAAGCCAAATAGTAGCAAATCACAGACATGGATATGGGGTTGAAGAGTCCTTTACTGCCGTATAAAACCTCTATTCTAGACATACTGTAGACATTATTTGTTGTGACTCATCTCAATGAATGCTTTCTGTATGACTTATCTTGACTTGACTTAGTTTATTTATTTATAATCCAGAAACAACATCTCACCACAATATGAGACAAGAAATCCAGAGCATATAGCACTTAAATGCTTTCCTTAAAACACTCATTTCCAAAGCGGTCCTCTGTGAAAAGGGGTATTGTTTGTCATTCCAAAACAGAAATAAAAGCCACCAGCAAACAGTTGCCACAAAATTGTCCAGAATGTCATCCCAGCTGCAGCATTAAGAGTTTCATTTCCTGGAACAAAGGAAACTAATTGGATACACTAATTATGTTTTGTCACGGTTTATCTTTACAAATTGGTTTTCTTTTATTGTGTTTGTGTGTTTGCGTGCGTGTGTGTATGTGTGCATGCGTGCACACACACACGCAAGCACACACACACATACACACACACACACACACACACACACACACACACACACACACACACACACCACACACACACACACACACACACACACACACACACACACACACTGTCTGTCGCACACACTCACGCACGCAAGCACACACACACACATGCACGCACACACACACACACACACACACACACACACACACACACACACACACACACACACACACACACACACACACACACACACACACACACACACACACACACACACACTGTCTGTCTGTCTGTCTGTCTGTCTGTCTGTCTGTCTGTCTGTCTGTCTGTCTGTCTGTCTGTCTGTCTGTCTGTCTGTCTGTCTGTCTGTCTGTCTGTGGTGTTGTGTGAGAATTGCAGGATTTAAAGTATCAGTTTTAGTGCTACCACGATGTACACAACTGTGAAAAGACATTTTTATTATGAATACATTTGCCTCCTGTGTGAACTGTGAATAGCTGAATAGGATGGAATAGGACTACACTACTGTATTTTAACATCATTATGGTGGTACTTGTAAAAGCCACATATATTTGAGGTGATACTCGAGGTAAGAAGGTTGAGAACCACTGTTGAATGTAAATAACTGTGAATTGATGTGACTGCTGGTCAATTAGTTTATATCGTTGCCATCGGGTGGAAACCTTGTATGTCCAAAACTGTTACTTTTCAGTAAATGAAAAAATGGACCTGCGTTCCAATGGATCCAATGTAGTTATTATTTAGTCTTGCAGATACAAGGTTTCGTCTGGACAGCGAGGATACTGTAGTGGTTGTATGTTATTATTGAATGCCTGTGGTTGAGATATGGGACAACTCACCGCCGGGTCAAATTCTTGGCAGAAGGGAGATGGAGAATATTTATTTGAGAAATTACGTGTTTACTGCAGTTTACAGCGGTTTCTGGCAAATCAACCGCTGCGTCAACAAGCAGACGCTATCGGGAAGGGATTTGGAACCCGATCCTTTTGTAAATATACTATAATGTGTGTGTGTGTGTGTGTGTGTGTGTGTGTGTGTGTGTGTGTGTGTGTGTGTGTGTGTGTGTGTGTGTGTGTGTGTGTGTGTGTGTGTGTGTGTGTGTGTGTGTGTGTGTGTGTGTGAGAATGAATGAATGAATGAATGAAAGAGACACATTCAGAGACACAGAGGCCACAGTTACATGGACACTCATGTATTCATTCAGAATGAATTCATTCCGAATGAACTCATTCTGAATAGAGGAATCTGATCCACTCACCTGTTTACATGGGACCTGAATAAAAGTATTCCTCGTTTACACGACCAAAGCATTCATTCAGAATATAACTTTTGACATGCGCAAAGTGGTTCCCGCCTACGCCCGGGCATGGACCAGGGGCCACTACCCGGAGCAGAGCTTCCCTTGTTGGGCATGGGAGGAGGCAATAGCCCCCTTCTGCCTCCGCGGCGGCGGAGGACTATCGGTCGTAGGCAGGCCGGTAAGCAACGCACCGACTCCTGGCCAGGCAGCGTTGTATGCGGTGCAAGCCTGTGTTCCTTTGTCATCGCCGTTTTAATGCAAAAGTAGCAGATCTACAAGCGCAGATCTACGAGCGCAACACTACAGTCTATGATCAATGCGTTTCTGCGTTTACGTGTGGATAGGGATTTTAAAAAAAATTCTTTGTCATGTGGCCAGGGATTCTTTTTAAAAACTGAGGACTAAAATACCTACTAAGCCCTACTAAGCACAGACATGCGCAAAGGAATGCATGTATTCCAAACGGACAGGAGCGTTTGGAATAAAGTGTTTACATGGTCAATTCCGATTGATTTAACCCGATTCAAACGGTCTATACCACCCCTCCTATTCCGAATGAAAATGCATTCGGGTCAGACTGGAATGGAATATTCTATTCCAATTGGGGTGTTTACATGAGCAAATCTATTCGGAATGAATTCATCCATTCATCCATTCCGAATAGAAGTGTATTCATTCCGAATACAACTGTCCATGTAACTGTGGCCAGAGAGAATGGAAGACAAACAGAGAGAGAGAGAGAGAGAGAGACAGACAGGCAGACAGACAGAGAGTGAATTAAAGTACACATACACAGAGACAGTGGAAGACAGACAGAGAGAAAGAGAGAGAGAGAGAGAGAGAGAGAAAGTAAAATGACATGTGTGAGAAAGTTTCTCTTGCTCTAAGAACTTGAACCAAGTCAATCTCTTCCTATATGAACAGGAGTCGCCCAGGGTCCATCCAGAGTCATCCAGCTGCGCACACAGCATACATTCCTCACAACCACGTATATTTGATTGATAAACTGTAGCTGCACTGTACAACAACACAGGAAATCACCCTAGGTTTACAGTAGCCTGTCTGTTTACACAAGCTCTGCTCCATGATTATAGAAGCCCCCGTTCAGTCAACGAAGAAAATATATAAATAAAGAGAGGCCTCAATCATGGCTTTGGTTCTCAGGTCTGACTCTAAATCTCCCAATTATGAAGGCTTTATTTTGTGAACACAGTGCTGACTCTAAATCTCCCAATTATGAGGGCTTTAGTTTGTTCTCACAGTTCTGACTCTAAATCTCCCAATTATGAGGGCTTTCTTTTGTTCTCATCAGCACATCATGCACTATGTGTGCAGTGGTTGGAGGTGTTCTCTCACATCTTCCATTGAGATGTTTAGACCCTGGTGTCGGGAAGGACGCCTACAAAGGACCCCAATGGAAACAAGCCATAGACTTTCTTGGGTTTAAAATCCTCTTAGCAGACCTTGTATTGAACTGCACTTTCCTTTGTTTTGTTTTTTGCAAACTGCTAATAAAGTATTCAATCAATTAATCAAAAAACTGGTTGGCAATGTCAATACAGGTATTTCAAGCAGACAGGCGTCGCTATCTTTATTGTAGTTCGGACTTCGTTGCAATTACCTCTTGCCATCAGGAGAGGGAGACAATGGACACAAAGGGTGTGGTTTGTAGCTTTATGCACCGTTAGGATTGTTTGTTTACAACTTCATTGTGTTGCTTTCTCGAGCACGTTTAACAACACATTTTCACAAATAGTAGTCCTATAGTGATGAACAAGGGAGGGAAAATGACAGAGCTGCGATATGTGACGATTAACAATGGACGGTTAACATGAAACAAAGGCAAAAAAATACTCTGATTTTACAGAAACATCTTCAGTTCTGGAGACCAAACGTTCATCACTAGCTAATTACAGGACAAGTGATCATTTATTTAACCTTCACAAGCAACATTGAAACACGACATGGACTGGGTTCTCCACACAGACCTCCAGTCTCTTCTTATTTGGTTCCTGCATGACAGGAGCAGCCTGGCTTCCAGTTCAACTCAAAGTTCTCGTATGAATTCCATAGTTCGGAAGGTTTTATAATCCACGTGTCATCTATATAGATCATCAGCAACACCTCAGGGTGATCAGTCTTTCAACAACACACACGTTCAGGTGTGTATGAGGCTGTGTATTCCACCCAGTGGGAGTCACCTGTGTACCTGACACCTCCATGGGTGTACCGGTATGTCCTTTGGAAAACATCTCAGTGGAGCAGCTCCTGGCTGTAGGAGCCCACACCTGTGGAGATCAGGTAGAAGAGATCTGGTGGAAGATTGGTTATCTTCCCTCCATAGATCCCTTTGGGTTTACAAATTCTTACTCACAAGTAGTACTATAGTGACGGCTTGTGGCAAAATCTGACCCACCCATCAACCCATCAACTTTTGAACATTTTGACAGTCCCGGTAGTCCCGCCCACACTGGAATGCAGAAGCACCATACTCATATAGGTTGGTGAGTCCCCTAAAAACTTAAAACAAGGCAGGTGCACCTGCCATGGGCTCAAGTCTGAAGTGGACTTGAACCATGGTGCGAAGTCCATCCGCCGACTTGCGCTGAGTTGCGTACCGATTGCGTACCGTTTACAGAATCGTAAATCTTCACGTCCTCATTAACACGTGGCGTCCCATTACGTAAATGCTGATGTTGATGGTCAAATCCATCCTAACTCATCATCCGTTGGACGTCAAGGGCACGAGAATGCGTTCTTTGGTTGGAACCGCCGCGAGTTCATTGTTCAAAGGCCAAGGGTTCAGAACGCGAGGGCTTTCAGAAGTTGAGGGCGGTGTGGTCGTGTCCTTTCTCTTCCCAAGCCCCTCCTCCCTGGCCTGATGCCCCTCCCTCTTGGAGGAGGCGTGTCAGGATGTCAATGAGGCGGTCGTGGATGTCTTTGCCCCGCCCTCTCTCCTCTCCTCTTTCATCCGCCTCCTTCTTCTTCTCTTCTCCTCCTCCTCCTCCTCCTCCTCCGCCGGTCACTGAACACTCCTGCACTGCCCTCTGCAGCTCCACCTGGTGGTGAAATTCACAGTTACACCACGGGTCAATACACCGTTCTGATTGGATGGAGGGTGCGTGTGTTATTTTGTGCATAATACACATTTTTATAAAGATTATTGAATTCACTAATAACTGTGTGTGTGTGTGTGTGTGTGTGTGTGTGTGTGTGTGTGTGTGTGTGTGTGTGTGTGTGTGTGTGTGTGTGTGTGAGAGTGAGAGAGAGAGAGAGAGAGAATCTCTCCCTATATGTATGTTACTATCTTTTATTACTGTGATTTATTTTGTGTTATAAGTGTTTTACCTCCAGGGAAGAGGACCACAATGGAAATAAGTCTTAGGATTTATCCTCGAACTGCAGCTGTAACCTTATAAGGGATTTTATTTTATTTGAAATGTAATGAATCCAATGCATATCTACTGTAGATACATGGGATACGATATAATTAAGGGACGATACATTTTAATAAGGAACAATTTGGTTTGATTATGTCATACGATGCAAATCATTGCTGTCGCGCAGAAATGTCCATATTTTGTTATGTTTTTTCGTAAATGAATGCCTTACTGTACTTCATCATGCAAGGGTGTCACACAAAAATAGTGAAAAGTAGAGAATAGATATTCATTGAAGAATTCTAATTCTAATAGTTGTGTTATTCATTTAATGAAGAGAGATGAAGCTACCTGGAGAGGTAGGCCTGCCTTGGCCCCCAACAGTGTAGGAGAAAACCATGACCTGAAGATCTTCTCACATATAACCTGACGAGAGGAGAGAGAGGAGAGGATAAACACAGGAAATAACACAGTTGCGCATACAAGCAGAGAAAACCCACACTGGCACGCACACACACACACAAACATCTAGAGCAGGGGTCTTCAACCTTTTCAGGCCAAGGACCCCCTAGCTGAGAGAGAGATGAAGCAGGGACCCCCTCTATGTTGTATAACATTGTGTTTCAAAAATAGCAGATCTACAAGCTCACAACGCCTCGCCTAAAGTTCTCCTCAGAATAGCGATGCTAGGGTTCAAGTGTTTAAAAACAAAAATCATTTCACAAAGATTTGGCGGCCCCCCTGTAGTAACTCTGAGGACCCCCTAGGGGTCCCGGACCCCCTGTTGAAGACCCCTGATCTAGAGTCTAGATGTTTGTGTGTGCGTGCCAGACAGTGTCATGGCACGGAGGCAGATTTTATATGGCTCCTTCCTAAAGTGTATTATCTATGTCCCGCCACTATAGTTACGTGAAATTCATACATTGAAGCTTGTTCCTTGTGTTGTTTCGTTCTCTAGATGTGTAAGAAAGAAAGACTGTTATTTTGTTTTTATTTTTCTATTTCTGCAGAGACCTTTCGTACCTGGTTACATTTTGGTTTCACTGCCATTTGAACAAAAGACAAATTATTGGAGAGTGTGGGTAAATATAATAATAAGCAATACAGTGCGTGCATGTGAAAAATGTGTTTTGGTTTTGTTCAGATGAGGCTTAATTACATTTGTCTACACTGCCAACAAAAGACTATTGATATCGCCCCCTGTCTTTGTTATGGTCCAAAGCCACAGTATGACAGGAGATGCAGTCGGCCCTAAAGTATTTTCTTATTTTCAATTATGGCCGCCTTTGAAAAATGTCTGGACACCCCTGGTCTAGACAATGCCTCCATTCTATGTGTATGTCAGGATGTACAATGGAGAGGTCACCAGGGGTTACCAGGGGTCACTAGAGGTCATGAGGAGACACCTGTGAACCCTCAGATGGACCAATAGCAGCACAGAACATCAACACTTCCTGTCTGGGCTGTGATGTCTTCTCCTCTCCCTTCCTAACCTCTCTTTTCTTCTATTCTTCTCTCTTCTCTTATCTCATTCCTTTCTTCTTTTTTCTGTTTCATGCCTCATTTGTTTCTTCGTTCCTTTCATCTTAAATCTCTCCTCCTCTCCCCTTTTCACTCCACTCCCTCCTGTGTCTACCGGACTATATCTCTGGAACCGTAGGTCGTATGATCAAAATCTTTCTTGGATACTGCATGATGCAACTCCATGATTTTCCACCATTTCACGTTTTATTCAAAACACACTTTTTGCTACTATCTGCACTCCGAGGACTGCCCTTTTCTAGTACTCTATAATAAAATCGAATTGAACTGAATTGAATCCACTGAAATACCCTGTTGAAGACCTAAGTGTTGCAATATGTCGTCAGCTGTTGCCTTGCTCATCTGCCAAAATAAATCAATATATTTTTTTCACCTGAAGACGGCGTGCCTCAGTATTTTTCCCCTAGTCTGCCTCACCACAAACAGAACTTTGTTTTTCTTGGCTTCCACTGAAATACCGATCAGTCTTTCCCAAAGATGGAGCCATAATTTGGATGTAAACGTACAACCACCGTGGAATAACTTTTGGAGACACATCCGTGTGACCAGGTCATACGTGACATGTGATACGTCAAACCTAACCGCCCGGTGATGAGACTCTTATCTATATGGAGTCTCTATCTTCATGGTGATGATGGTAGCAGAGGCCTGCGGAGGTAGGGTTACGTTCATTGTTTCCGTTTAGGGGACAGGAGGATGACAGCGTCACACTGACTGTGATGACAGCTGACCAGCTCTCATTACTATTGTGTCTCACTTGTAGGATACGGAGCTTCTGTGGATCATTTTTAGAACTTACTGTGTAAATATTGCTTGTTTTATTATTTCTTATATTATCATATTTCAGCTTACTCATGCGTGCAAACATACCTGGCAATAAAAATAACTCTGATTCCAATATGAGTCACAATGATGTATTAGTCTTTGCTTGGTGTTGTACTATTATATTGTGCTACTTATTATGCAATTATTAGAAGTGGCCCAATATCATTATTATTATTTCAGTGGCAGTTTAAAGCAAGCTCATTTATAGATTTTATAATAACAAATAATAAATATACAAATCATATAAATCACAACATTGATGAATATACTCAATTAACACATTATCCTTATAGTAATAACAATAATTATTATTATTTATTATCTATAATGCACTTTATATTTTAAACAAATCTCAAAGTACCGTTACAATACAGTATGTGCTTGTCAAAAACAGTGGTATACAAATGACACAAAACCTAACTACACAACTAAAAACCATTCAGTTCAGCCCCTGTACGTATGTCTTTAGTTTTAAATTAATTACTTTTACATGAATTACAATTTACAATGTACTTCTCTTATGCAGTGCAACAAAATAAAGGGTCAGAGTAAATGTCATGATGACAAGGTAAATGGTCAGAAAAACAAATAACGCACATCCTCCGTTCCTTGGTGCTGAGCCATAAGACAGAAATATAAGAACAAAGCGGGGCTCGCAACTCACTTGTTGAATGCTCCAAAGGTTTTTTAACAAATAAATAAAAAACCTTTGGAGCATTCAACAAACTGAGTTGCGAGCCCCTCTTTGTTCTGACAGGGTAAATGGTCACATAACAGCAAAGAAAATTAAATGCTACAAACTAATTAATGGATTTATGGATTTTGTACACAATGAAATACTCTATGATAATTTATTCATTTGTTAAACAAAATGTAAGATCAGAGCAAATGTCACGAACGCTCGCCAACTAACGACAAGGTAAATGCTCACGTAATTAGAGACAAAGAAGCACCGTTAATTGCTACAATGTAATTAATCAGTCAACAGCATAAATGAGGCAGATTCTAAAACACACCCACTGTCAGCTCTATGGCAAAACGGAGACGTAAGTTATTCTCCTCATTCTGAGGCAATTTATAGGGCTGCCGTGACTTTGTCATTTTACTTATGACGATTAATTGTCACACAAATGATTGCGATTGACGATTTCATTTTGTTTTTGCCGTTGGACATTAATTGGAACACAGCTATAAATACAAATTACATTTCTGCTTAGCTTTTAGGCTTCGTAAACAAAAATTTCACAGGGCAGATAACACAAATAACTTTAATATACAAAGAAATGACTGACATATTTATTATTTATATTTATTATATATATTAAATTATATTATATTTATACTTTCTAAAATGTGTAAATATTGTAGAAATAGCCGAGCGATGCGACGCGTTTAAAGCTTTTAGATCAGATTTTTATGCAATTAGTTTTTTACATATTTGAAAATGTATGAGCGTTTTTCAACATGGAAATGATTATGACAATTATGCGAAATAATTGCGATTATCTCAAATAATGGTGATTAGACGTCACATTACAACTCACTTACATTTCACTTTTGTACAGCAGTGGTTCTCAAACGTGTTCATGTCAAGGACCCCCAAATTGATGTGTATATGGTAGCGGACCCCCATCTAAAAATATTTTGTACCAGGGACCACCAGATCGAAGAGAAGATTTGTGTAAAAAAAAGAAAAAAAGATTTCAATTATTCAAAATGTTTCAATATTTTTAAGATTTAAACAAGCGATTAACGATGTGTTTTTGGCGCTGAACATTAATTAAATGCCAAAAAGTGCCCAAAAAATATTTTCTAGCGTGTATATCTGCTTTTTTCAACAGTCAATATATAACATATGGATAAATTGGTTAGAATGATTGTGATGCTGTATTAACACATTTTGCTGGGGACCCCCTGGAACCCCCCAAAGGACCCCATTTTGAGAACCACTGAGTGCATAGGGTTGGAACATCTTAAAATAGGTAAACAGAAATATACTTAAATCTTTATCAGGTATTTCAAAAAAGAGAAGAAATATGATGAGTGTAAATTTATAAGCAAACCATTATATGAAGTAAATATCCATAATATAATTAATAAGTGAGTTAATATAAAGAGTTATACATTAGTTCTACTGGTATGAATGCTGAGGTCATTAAATTAACACAGAATGTGAACCATAATTCAATTCAATTAAAGTAGATACAATTTTGGATCAATAATAGTATGTGTTCCTAGTTCATGCATATTTAAATGTGAGCATCTCTGAGCACAAATCTGTGTAAATATGTAATGTATACCACTGCTGGTACGAGCGTGCCTCATTATGTCGTCATCATGATCAGATCGGAATAATTCCACAATGCGCTGATGGGTGACTTGCAAAAGCAGACAACACCTGTAATTGAGTGTTGAAGATATATATATATATACTTTCTTTTTTTTTTTTAGATAAAGAGGGAGTATAATAGTCAATGTTATAGCGCACACGGTACTGTGCGCTATAAATGTCGTAACTTCACCTCCTATTGACAAGCTTTATTTGAATTTGTTAAATTATTATAAAACGCTTTTTTTTGACACCCCTGGTCATATTTACATCTAAATATATGTATACACTAATACATGTTTTCCACAAACATCTTTTTAGCCAATGAATCATAACTATGATATAAATGCATTAGGTGTTTATTGACAACAAGACATTTTTGATTTGAATGCATTCATTTTACAATGTTGTTGTTGTAGTTATTATTATTATTTAGTAGTATTACTAAAGAGGAGGGAGTTGATTAGAAAAATGTATTAGAAAAATTGATTAGAACAGTTCAAATCTCACAGTGTAATTAATGCATAAAAGAAAGGTGCATACATGACTCAAGGAAATAAGGAAATTAACACAGTATTTTACCATCTACTAAATCCATAAGGGTGTGGTGCTGTTAGCGGTACCTGCAGGTTGGTGTTGGAGCGCTGGGGGCTGCACCTGCTCTTCACTCGGTCACACCTGGACACGCAGTCAAAGAAGTTACAGTCCTCGTCACTGGTGCAGTTCTGGTCCAAGATGTCTCTCATCTTAGGCTCAAAGAACGCCATGTCCACGTCTATGGCCACCACCTGAGAGAGGGGGAGAGAGAGAGAGGGAGAGAGAGAGAGAGAGAGAGAGAGAGAGATTGATTTGTGTTTAAAAGATTGAATTTAACAGTATAATTTTGAATATATAATGATATAATAATAATATTTGACCAGTAGTATCTATACTTTGACTCAAGTACTAGGGTTGAGTACTTTGCCTGCACCACTGGATATAGCTTTACACTTACACAATAACGGAAAACAGAAAATACACTAGTATTGAGCCCTGAGGGACTCCGTTTAGTGGTGGTTAAGCAAGGCAGAGCTAATGAGTACGTCAGGGAACAATTCAATGTGGTTGCCGACGGTTTAGCGCGGTTTAGAGAGACTGAGAAAATAATAAAGACTTTGGGGAGCAGAACAGGGTGATTAGTGCTCGGCGGTGCGTTGCTAACGGCCTTGGATAGAACAGAGTCTCTGCTTGTTGTAGTAGCAGCGCTATCAGTCACTGTCATGGTTTATATGAGCTGAAAGACACAATCACACACAGCACTGTCATTTAGCAACTCAACACACACACGCACACACACACACACACACACGCACACACACACACACACACACACACACACACACACACACACACACACACACACACACACACACACACACACACACACACACACACACACACACACACACACACACACACACACATACGCGCACACAGTCCAAAGCTAATCTTTCTTTCAACATTCAAGCTTTCAGTAACAATCACTTGACAATTTGAGGAAAAATTCGAGTTTTAGAAAAAAGAAAATAAATGTTTCATTTGGCAGCGTGTCGTGGGAGCGAAATGTTTGGCGTTAGCGCTGACTGTGTAGAATGAACTTCAGCTGGGAGAGACCAGAGCCTAATTATCGTTGATACGGTACGCTTTTAGAATACTGATTATGTTAATGATGTCAAGTAAGTACTGTAAGTACATTTACTCAGGAACTGTACTTTAGTACAATTCTGAGGTACTTTTACTTTACCTGAGTATGTTCATTTTTTTCAATGTTTTACTCCCACTAAATCTCAGAGTCAAATGTTGTACTTTTCACTACAATTGTTTGACAGCTTTAGTTACAAGTTAAACATCTGAGTACTTCTTCCATCACTGTGTGTACAGAACTACAGTGTATATAGCTGCAAGACAGCAGAGCCTTATTAGCGCTCTCACTGTATGCTCTCAGCATAGCGATTTTAGGGTTTTTCTCATTAAACATGCAAAGATATTCAGTAAAAACACAACTCTGTTTGTTTATGCCTCTGCCAACGCTGTTAAATATGATCGCTCAATATATATGGCCAAGTATATATAGGGTATAAAAGGCTCTCGACCCTGAAGAAGTTTGCCAGCAAACAATTAATGTTTACTGTTTGCCAGCCATGCATTGTGTGCAAGCATTGTTAAAAAGAACAAAGTGAATTATGCAACAGCTTTGCTGTTTTACAAGCGCAAAACGTGGCAGATTTTGCTTGCAAAACGTTTTAGTGTTCCTCAGCAAAAAGTTCATTATCGACTCAGAAACAGGGATAACTTCTTACAAAACAATAAGCTCACAGTAAGCTGGAATTCTTGGGCATGTCATTATAGGCAAGACACCCCCCCCCCCCCCTCCAACAAATTAAATACATAAATAATACAATTTCCAAAAAGATTTCCAAAAACCTATATTATGTAAAAAAGTATACTGTAGCTCATCAGCTCAACGTATCGCAATGTGACACGCTGTGAGCTTGTAGATAGGCTATTTTCGCGTAATATATTGCCTTACCCATTATCCCTAAACTTCTTTGTCATTTTATACTATTTTTAGTTGAACTAGCCGATCTACATCGACATGTTGTGAGCTTGTTCATTGGCATTGTTTTTTTTAAATAGTACAAAATGGCAAAGAAGTTTAGGGATAATGGGTAAGGCACCGACGAAAATAGGGCCCTAGGTGTAGAGGGAGACAAGGAGGGGGCTCATGATAGACACCTGGGGGAACCCCGGTCAATGAAGCATATTCTCTCTTTTTTTAAAAATATATATATTCTTTGGGGCTTTTTCTGCCTTTATTGATAGGAAACAAGGCTGACAGGAAATGGGGATAGAAATGGGGGGGGATGACACACAGCAAAGGTCGTCAGGATCGGGCCAAGCTGGATTGCCAACGTATGTGGCATGCGCCTGGACCGCTAGGCCAGCGGACGCCGGTCAATGAAGCATATAGGCCAACACTTTAACCCTATATAGGCTACCCATATTTACCTGTACTTCATCTATTACGACATGCCCAGAATAGGGATGCTAGGGGTCTATGTGGATGAGAGGTTGATGTTCTGAATGTACAAAGATCCACGGATCAAAAACACAGCCAGTAAATTTAACAAAAGCCTTTATAAGAGCATCTATTGTGCAGGTGTGACCCTCTCTGCTTTGTTACCAACCTATTCTGAACTTATTGACTGAAACTTTATCTTCCGAGTTTTACCATCAACCAGCAGTACACAGTAGCACTGGACTGTTGGTTTAAATGATGCATTTCTCATTTCTCCGGTGTTATTCAATATATCGATTGGCTCCTCGGAGATTTTCATCTTCAGAACTACAAGCTCAGCTGCTTGTGGGACGGCTTCTATTTCAGTCGATTATCACCCAGACGATCTCTTTGATGTTTCTGTGTTAAAATGCTGCCGCTTTCCTTTATCTGGTTGTTCTGAAAACACTGCTCTGTGGAACAAAGACTGTGTGTGTCTGTGGGCTCAGACGCGTAGACAGAGAGCAACTTAGACCCCAGTTACCTCCAGTTGACTTACTTGAGTGAAAAAGTGCTTGGATATGCGCGGGAGGGGACGCTAGGGACTTACGAGCGATATTACGTGCGTGCGTGTCTCGTTACCAAGTTTCCTCTGCCTGTTGCCTTCCTATTCTTTCTGCAATACAGAGGCAATGGCCTGGTAGAATACACAATAATCACAGACCGGGGAGGAGAGCCTGCAGGGCATTCACGCTCCTACTACTACATGATACATAATGCCGACATGACACGCACGCATGCACTGTGACGCACCATAATTAATTCCATATTTCGAGCAGGGTCTCACTGTATATTTCCTGGTCTACTGGTGCCTCTTGTAAGTTATACAGTACTTCTTCATCTTAATGGTAGGGTAAGTGATATGTTTTGGTCAAAACAAAGTATTTTTGTTAAAAGGTCAAAGCACTATATTCTGATGGTAATCATTGCTATAGAGTCCAGTAACAGGAGTCTCCATTTCTCTCCAGCACTTTAATAAACGGAAAATACGTTTTCAGGTAGCTGACAACATTTCGGACAATAAGTGTTCCAGTTCAAATGTTGTCTGCTCATTTATTTGTGTCATCACTTCCAATTCCACTTGTTTAATCTGTATCCTGACTGAGTTCTCTATCCTGATTGGATAAAATTGTTATCCCGACCTGAACTTGCATTTTCTGTTTAATAAAAAGTGCTGGAGAGACATGGAGACTCCTGTTACTGAACAAACACTCTATACTATAGCAACGAGTGCTATCAGAATATAGAGCCATTTAACACTTATTTTAACCAAAGAAAATCACTTACCCCACCATTACATTTAAATAACTCATCTATATGAACTCATTTCTGATTATTAGCCAGTGAAGCAGAGGTAACCGGAAGAGTGGGCAGACTGGGCACCTCTATGTTCAATTGTAACATATAAATTACTATAAAAAATGTAAAAAAAGGAAAATAGTCTGAAGTATTGTAAAGTGTATATTGTACTTGATTTAAACATGCTTCAGCATTTGACATCTAAGGTGTATTAAAGCCTGTAGATAGCCAGTCATTTAGGGCATAAACAAGAAGTTCATTTGGGTCCGATAATGATGTACCATGCATGTTCAAATCGGGGGTTGCCAATTTAACATTGAGGTGCCCACAATGTGTAGGTGCCCACTCTTCCTGTATCCGACTCTCAGGTCCTATGGTTTGCTTCCATAATGAGTGCTTTAACCCATTGAAACCGGGAAAGCATAGATTTCAACCACGTTAACCATTATTTTATACTTTCGCTATTCAAAAATACCAGATATACAAGCTCATAGCGCGTCACTTTGTGCCGTGCTATGAGCTTGTAGATCTGCAATTTTTTTAAATCTTTAAAATGTTTGCAAATCTTTGAATATATATATTATTTAATTCATTTTTTTTACTCAAATCTTTGCTTCTGGGGGTCCCTGGAACAAAATATTGTGAGATGGGGGTCTGGGGCCAAATACATATAATTTTGGGGGGACATTGACAGAACCACTGATATAGAAACATAGGTTTTTCAGAGAACTGTTAGGATTTTGAAGACATTTGCAGAACGGGCTTTAGGTCTTGTGGGTTAAGATAACATGTTGTACAGGCCTAGTGAAGCAGGTGCATGCAGGGACTGAGTGCAGCTGCAGCTGGTCATCATGGCTGAAACTGGAGACCAAGACTGAGGTTAAAAGGACAACAGCTTATCTTTGTTCTCTGGTGAAAACCTTGTGTAAAAAAAAAACGTACTTTTCAGGAAATGGACAAAAATAACCTGTTTTAATAGATCCAATGCAGTTTTTATTTAGTCAGAAGCTCTTATTAATATATTGCTTCAATATTTATAAAAAAACCACAAACACACTTAACAAGTATCAAGTGTGTGCGCGCGTGCGTGTTGTGTTGCATGCAACATTGCATGGTCTCACCGTCAGGTCCTTCCTGATGGCAAAGTTCTCAGGTTTGACGTCACACAGGTGCAGACGGTGAGTGAAGTCCTGGTCAAAGTGACGCACCATGTGCAAGAAGCTGAGAGCGATGCGATGCACCATGTCCCTGCTGGTCCACCTGGACCCGGACCCCGACCACACACCCCCTGTCTGGAGCAACCAGAGTATAGTTAGAGCCCGCCTGGGTATAGCCGAAGGTCCCAGGTTCAATATCTAGGCCTCAGCGATGTGTCAAAGTGTCCCTGAGCAAGACACTTAAAGGAGTAGTTCATGCATAAAATGACTTATTTTCTATCAATTAGACACCCCATTTTTTTGTTTTTGTTGCAAGTCAATAATTTGATTATCGGTGGAAATATGCTAATGTATCCGGTAGGAGACTCAAATAATAATAATATTAATAATACATCAGACTTCATCAGATCAAAGGAGTCACTTTGAGTCTCCTACTGGAAATACACCCGGTCATCAAATTATTGGCTAAGGAATGTGTCAAAAACTAAATCATCTCCATGAATTCAAGGCTTCATGGGGCGTGTAATTGATAGAAAATAAGTAATTTTTTGGGTGAACTATTCCTTTAACCCCTAACTAATGGCTGCTCACTGTTCGCAGAGAACGCATTTCACGTATGTGCAAATATACAGTGAAAAAAAAACCACCCCAAGGAGTGTAGACCAAATTATTATTATAATAACAAAACTATAACTTTCCTCTTCTACCTCGGATTTGAACCTGGTTTCCTGCGCAAGTACTGACATTTTTACCATTGAGCTAATAGATCCTGCCTGCTTGCTCAGGGGATAAATTGAATATTGCCCATCAAGTAAAGATTTGTGTCAGATCCTGTGTCTAGGTGAGACATGACCTTTGACACCATCTAAATGTCTCAATAGAAGAGCAGGGAGACCAAATACAACCACCCCAATTGTGTAAATTATATTGTATTATATTATACAGATTGGACAAAACTACATTTTATTCATTTAAAAAAAAGTTACATAGTGCCTCTTTAACTGAAATAAAGGCTTTAAAAAATGTTTTTATAAAAAATAATAACTAACTGAAACTGTATTGTGTTTACAAAAGTAACTGAAACTAACTGAAATCATAGAGTTTTAGTCTGCCAGTTTTAAGCCCTGTTGGCAAAACTTTCAAAAAATAGTGAAAATAGCCGATCTACAAGCTCACAACGGGCGAGCTTGAAGATCGGCTATTTTCACTATTTATCTGAGCTTACTGAATCTCGCCCCTGACAAATACCCCATTATGATTATAAAAAAAACTAAAACCATTGCTAAAAACTAAGACTTATAGTAAACTAGCAAGCGCACTTTCAAAACTAAACTAAAACTCAACTGAGAAAAAATAAATAAATAAGTCAAAATAATAAATGAAAAGAAAAACTAAAGAAAAAAATCAAAACTATAATAACCTTGGCCTGTAGCCCAGGGATGGACACCTCGTCCAGAGAGAAGATGTTCTGGTCCCAGGCATGTCCTGCAGACAGAAACTCCACAGCATAGAAGTGACCACATGTACCCAACACCTTAGCTACGTGGATGCTAAGATCTTGTAGCACCCTGGAGGAGAGATAGATTGATAGATAGATGTATACTTTATTAACCCATTGAGACTTGAAGCCGATTCTACATGTCTCCTAAATCTCAACAGTATTCTGAGAAACGTATGTTTCTATATCAGTGGTGCTCAATCTTTTTCATGTCAAGGACCCCCAAAATTATATGTATTTGGCCGCGGACCCCCATCAAAATATCTTGTTCCAGGGACCCCCCAGAAGCAAAGATTCGAGTTAAAAATGTTCGATTAAAGATATATATTCAAAGATTTGCACACATTTTCACGATTTTTCAAAAATAGCAGATCTACGTACAAGCTCATAGCGTGGCACTCGGTGCCGCGCTATGAGCTTGTATATCTGCTATTTTTGAATAAGCCAAAGTGTAAAATAACGCTTTTTAGCTCAAATCTTGTTCTGTTCAAAAGCTCCAGTGCAATACATTCATAAAGATTGACAATAAAAAGAAGCATGATGAACATATAAAATACATTACATCAATGTAAATAGAATGCAGTAAAAAAAAAACTATAAGTTATAAGAAGTTAAAAATCCTAAGTAAAAAAGTAAAAAAAAAAAAGACCACAGCTATAACTAAAATATAAATATAGATTAGCTGGCCAACCCCCTCCCTCCTCCTCTCGCACCCCCAGTGCTTCATTACATACAGTCTAATGGCCCTTGGAATGAAGGAGTTCCCAAATCAAATCTGTCTGTGCTCTTCTGTGTGTAAAGTGCTGTGTGCAGTGGGTGTCTGGCATCTTCCAGCATGGATAATGCCTTAGCCAAAGTCCTCTTCTCTGCCATTGACACCACAGAGTCAAGCTCGCCAGCCTGCTTGAATCAGTCTGTCCAGGCTGAGTGTGTCCCTCTGTCTGGCATTGCCCCCCCCAGCATAGAAAAGGAGTCATTTCTGGTGTCAAGCATAGAAGACTTTTCTAAGATCAGTTACAAAGTGCTCTCTTGTGGGCGGTTTTGAAGAAGGGTAGGGAGTCACAGTTTTCTATGGCTGTTGGTACGGCATTCCACAATTTGGTGGCATTGCAGTAGAATTAATTCAACCCTGTGTTTGTGCCGAATCTGGGTTGAACGAGATCAGTGGAGCTCCCTCTGGTGTTGTGCCTGTGTGTGTGTGTCTCTCATGTCGTTGAAGTAGTTTGACAGGTACATGGGCACTGGTCCCTTGAGTAGCCTATCTTGAAGACCAAGCCCATTGCAAGTTGCTGTACCCTGTCCTCTACCCTGAGCAGTCCAAGGGACTCTCTCTCTTTCTTTGGTGTTTCGCCCTGGTGGGCGTGGTTTTGAGGTTAGGTCAAGGCAGTGGTTCCCAAAGCTAGTAAATATCCTTTAAAAAAGATATATATATATATACAGTATATATTTCAAAAGATTTTCAATTTCTTTTTTAGTTTTAGTTTTACAGTTATTCATTAAAAAAAAATCTAAATTCCATAAAGAGGAATTCCATTAGAAATTATGACAATAGCAGATCTACAAGCTCACAACGTGTCGCATCGCGACACGTTGTGAGCTTGTAGGTCTGCTATTTTCAGTAGCTTGGGTACACAACCAAAAAAGTTTGGGAACCACTGGGTTAAGGCATAATTATTTTCTGTGAGGTTAAAGTTATGACCACGCCCACCTGGGTGAAACACCAAAGAAAGTCCCACCCCACCATTCCACCCATCCATCCTACCTCAGGAAGGTGTATTCTTCTTGTTGCAGTAGGCTCCACAGAGAGGCCAGCTCGGCTCGGCTGTAGGTCTTGTCTCTCTTCAGCTTGTGTCCCCACAGTTTGGCCAGCGTGCTGTTCTCTCTGCCTCCTGCACCTCCTTCCTCATCCTCCTCTTCCTCAGCCAAGCCCAGAGAGTTCCTCACCTCACCACCAGAGAACACACACACGCACACACACACACACGCACACGCACACGCACACACGCACGCACGCACACACACACACACACACACACACACACACACACACACACACACACACACACACACACACACACACACACACACACACACACACACACACACACACACACACACACTGTAAAACGCTGCTCTCTACTCTGTCACAGGAGTACAGTTGTAGACCTTACTATAAGATGCAGTGGTGTAAAGTAACTAAGTACATTTGCTCAAGTCCTGGAGTTCAGTAGGCTACACATTTTTTTTTTTTTGTTTAGTTTTGACTTTACTTGAGTATTTTCCATGTGTTTGTACTTTACTCCAGTACATCTCAGAGTAAAATAGAGTAAAAAAAAGTAAAAATATTGTACTTTTCAATCAACTTTGTAGATGAATGCAAAACATATAGTACATTACCTACTTAAGCCCTATTTTATAATTAGGCTATTTGAAAATACCTCACAGCGCGTCACATTGCGTTGTGAGCTTGTAGATTGGCTATTTTAGAAAACGTTTCACAATTCTGAAAAATCCGAGTAGGCTACTTTTACTTTGCTACTGTAACTATATTGATTTCAATACTTTTGCACTTGTTTTACTCAAGTAAAATGCAGGACTTTTACTACTTTGAAACAGAGTATTTTTACATTGTGTATTGCTATCATGTTGTCATGGATACTCACCTCCAGGGTGGCATAGAACACTACGTCCATAGGAGACAGGTCCTCTGCTGTGTCCTGCTGGAGGGAAATCATTCATTTGAAGCTACAATCAATAACTCATCTTTAATTAACCCATTAAGACCTGAGGCCCATTCTACAAATGCCTTCTAAATCAGTAGTTCTCAAACTTTTTCGTGCCAAGACCCCCCAAAATGATTTGTATTTGGCCGTGGACCCCCCCCCCCCCCCCCATCTGAAAAGGTTTTGTGCCAGGGACCCCCCCAGATGTGATGATTTTTGTAATTTTCTTTTTTCAAAACTATTCAACACACAAAATAGCAGATGTACAAGCTCGCAGTGCGGCACGAAGTGACGCACTGTGAGCTTGTACATCTGCTATTTTTAAGAACCACTGTTCTAAATCATAAGTAGAGTTTTCTGAAAAACGTATGTTACTCTATATATATAGCTAAAATGACACAGATGCTCTCCCGGTTTTAATAGGTTAATAAAACATTATTTTAACCAATCTGTATGGTAGAATATGTTAGTACATGTGCAGTGGTTGGAGGTAGTATCCCTACTTCCATTAAGAGAGTTATGCAAAACTTCTCAATAACTGAAAGCTGCATGACACAACTGATAATGAGTTATAATAACATTTGAAGTGTGGTTGTGGTGGTGGTATATACCTGGTAGTCCAGTATTCCCAGTGGCTCGTACGAGGAGAAGTTCTCCAGTTTGGATTTGAGGATGATGGGAAGGTCTCTCCATCGAGCCTCGATCACCTTCTTCCCGTTCTCGTAGTAGAGACAGCGTTTGTACTGGACCACACCTCGCACACACAGGTCCTCACACAGGTCCCCCGTCACCGCTCCCTCGCCGTACTCTGTACACTGACATGAGATGAGATAAGATAAGACCTTTATTGAATTCAACCTTTATTGAAATTCAATCGCCAAAGTCAGAAAAGCGGTTAAGATACAGGGCAACTGAAAAGTACTGCAGATACAGCAGGGTAAAGACACCACACCATCAACAATGAACAAAATGTACAACACTATACAACCTCAGCAGCGCTTGCAAAATGCAGGACAAAAAAATTATAATAAGAATACACATAACCATGTCAGATAGTGTCCACTCCTTACTGTAAGGAATTGTTGTTACTTAACAGCCAATTAGTCTATTGAACGAGCAGCGTGGCCATCGTGTGCCTCATTATACATCTTCATAGCTAGTGGCACAATAGAAAAGTCCATTACCACAGAGGAAAGGAACTAAGGAAGGAAGGATAGATAAGATGAAGGGGAAGGGACAGAGGAAGGGGTTAGCACAGTGATTCTCAAGCTTAATCATGTCAAGGACCCCGAGTTTGATATGCATTAGCCTACTCCATGGACTCCATTTTGGTTAGAAAAAGATCCTAATATATACGCTGTAAAATCCTCAGAAACAGTTCTGTTCAGTTTCCAATTTAATCATTTATTTCAGCATTCTCTCCATCTCTGTTCCTTCTCTGTGTAAGATGAGAAACATTACCTGACATGTCATTGAGCTCCGAAAAGGACACGTCCGCATGTCGCACGCACGTGCACACACACACACACACACACACACACACACACACACACACACACACACACACACACACACACACACACACACACACACACACACACACACACACACACACCTGGGAAAGGTGTGTGTGTGTGTGTGTGTGTGTGTGTGTGTGTGTGTGTGTGTGTGTGTCAGAGAGAGTTGATGATGTGAGGGGTTAGCAGTGTTATGCTCAGGGATTAGCCGTGTAATCCAACATTCCAGCCGACAGCATCAGTCAGCAGGCTGTGTGCACTTGACACTAACGCACACTGAATATAAAGCCCTCTCCCTCCCTGGCTATATGAGCACCTGCCAAAAATGCTAATAAACAGCTTAACATTTTCCAAGCTAATACTGAATCACTCCCGCATCTCAGTGCCAATAACCTTCAAATACATTTCTTTCCTTTTTTAATCCTTTCTTAAATATTTGTAGCCAATTATTTTTGGCTACAAATATGGCCACACACACACACACACACGCACACGCACACGCACACACACACACACACACACACACACACACACACACACACACACACACACACACACACACACACACACATTTCCGTGTTGCAACTGCTGTTGTACTCTACTGGCTCACCCGCCAGTGAGGAGCCTCCACCGGGAGGACATACTGTTGTACTCTACTGGCTCACATGCCAGTGAGGAGCCCCCACCGGGAGGATGTACTGTATTACTCTACTGGCTCGGCTCACATGCCAGTGAGGACCCCCCACTGGGAGGATGTACTGTTTTACCCTACTGGCTCACCTGCCAGTGAGGAGCCCCCACTGGGAGGACATACTGTTGTACCCTACTGGCTCACGTGCCAGTGAGGAGCCACCACCGGGAGGACGTAGCGCCTCCATCCGACTCCTAACGCTTAACCTCAGTGTCGCTAGTTTTCTTAATCGGGCTAAGCACGATGGCAGTGTTTTCCCTAATCTTTCATCTCTTTTGTTCATGTAAAGAATTTGATTTCTCTTCGGTTTCTTGATGTACGTCTGAATACATATCCAGCATTAAAAACCACCTCTATGAAGCATGGACAGGAGAACCCCGTCTTTTGAGTAAAACAAGAAACCCGGATTATTACTTGAATCCTAGCCTGGGATCAATACTATTTTCAGGTTTTCTGATCCGGTCTAACTTTTTTTCTGGTCTAACTTTTAAGTCATCAAGTGGCCGGAACCAACGACCGGAACCACCAGCACCGTGCACCTCCAAAATGATTCCCCTAGTTTTAAACGTGTTTAATTTGGTAAAATCGTTGTGTTTCTTTTGGTATAATATTGGTTTGGTATATGTCCATTCTCTAACTCGTAGCGTGACTACTAGCTATGTGGGGAACAAAAACAATGCGACACCAACCGGAACCCACCACCGGAACCACGATTTCTTTTTCCTTTTATCTAAACCGGATCACACGGCTAGTTTTAGTAGAACGAATACCAGGTATTCCTCCGAGGTGGAAAGTCTGCTTATGCAATGTTGCTTGAATCCCATCAATGCAATTACATGTACACACTTCAATCCAATCTCACTACTAAATGCACAAAACCACTGCATGCGTGTCCTTTGAGTATCTCGAGAATCATCCGACCGATCAACCTCAAACACTGTTTGAGGACACTGTTTGAGGTTTGAGATCAACCTCAAACACGTATCGCCGAGGACCCCCCGAGGGAGTGTGATGCCCGGCGTCAAGTGGCTCAGACAGGCGGTGGTCCAGAACCGTTGCACGCCGACTGATATGCCCATATATAGGCATACAGAGAGATCCGCGAATATGGCTCCAATTCAGTTGCATTTGTACACTCTCTGAGTTAAATGAACACCATGTATTTTACTGCGCAGAGAGCATTCATCTGTGTTATGCTGGTTAAGAGTGTGTGTCTTTGCAGCAGTAAATCCTCTTATGAATCCCATTACATCATGTGTCTACAAGCCACTGGGAGCCATGAGCTCACATCAGCTCAGCTGCCACTGGTGTCTGCTTCAATCCATGTCATCACACATGAGTTCAGCACCGGACTGGAGTTTATCTAGTCATTTATGGCAGTGGCAGTGGTGCCAAAGATCACAGTGTCTGTTTGGAGGAAGTCCAACATGTTAGACATGGTGCAAAAAACATCACTGTGTGTGTGTGTGTGTGTGTGTGTGTGTGTGTGTGTGTGTGTGTGTGTGTGTGTGTGTGTGTGTGTGTGTGTGTGTGTGTGTGTGTGTGTGTGTGTGTGTGTGTGTGTGTGTGTGTGTGTGTGTGTGTGTGTGTGTGTGTGTGTGTGTGTGTGTGCGCGCGCGCGCGCGTGTGTGTGTTTACATCTGCATTTGTCAGATGTAATAAGGGTTTGCTCCAAGGAAAAAAAGGTTAGGATGATTCCAAGTATTAGTGCAGTACCCGTTCAGGGAGCGCCCACCGCTTGGAACACGTGCTCGTTCAGAGAACCGCTTATGTTTTTGACTTCACACTCGACATCTTTCTATATCTGAAAAATGGACTCGGACATTAATGCTATTGGTTGGGACCAGAGCGGGGGTGTGGAATTAATGATATTGGATATGTAGTTTGTCAATCAATTCATCACAAGGTAGCCACTCCCCTCCTACAGCATACCCTACTTTATCATACATTTTAAAATAAATGGGACCATAATTTACCAAAACGCATATCATGGTGATTGAAAGAAGACTTTAAACTAGCGACTGGAAGCATATAACATTTATGACAATGTTTATTACGGTAATAAAATGAAGTGTAAAGTTTGGCAAAAACCCATCCGCTTGAATAGAGCCTAATTGCTTCTGACACCAGCAGGGGTGAAACAGCGAGACTACAGACCATTCATATGAACTGTCACTTCCTATATAGCCTCAATTTACAACCAGGATGCTAGCCCCTTGGTTCCGACTTAAACACTCGACATGGTGCACTTCCTCGGTTCCTCAGCACTGCACCCGCCAAGTGTGAAGTCAATGTGATAAACGGTTCTCGAGGTATGCAAAGGACAGAAACACTCTATTATGTATATATGAGTATGAGTACACTCCACTGCTGCTGCGCTGGCACTATCACTTATGTTGACTCACTGACATGTCTGATAGCTGCTGCTACATGATGTCTCTCAGCTGCACAAGAGACAGCTTCTATCTCTCACTATCAGACTGTGATTCTATATATCTGCTCTATTTATATCTGCTCCAAATGTTTCTCTACTTGCACAAGAAGCTCTGCTGTGGGGCAGAAACCAGCTAACTCCAAAATGAAAATGTTTCTGGAAATTAAAAAACAAATCAAAAAGGAGGTTTTGTCCATCATTGATAAAAACAGCTGAATGGACCTCGCCTGGAGTCAGCAAAACCAGCTAACTCCACCCCCCTTTGGTGGAGTTAGCTGGTTTAGCAGACAATTTGAGGATCCAATGGAGTCAGATGGTTTTTCAGAAGCGCTTTTTAATACTTTTCATTGGGTGTTCAATAGCACCGACTGATTAATGAAAAAAACATTAAAAAGCTGAACAATTTAGTTTCTGCCAGACAGCGACGATATTCTGTCTCATTTTGTTTCTATTGTGACTTCTTGTTATCTGACTTTGTTTCCCTTGTTTCTTTCTGTATTAGTAATAGTTACCCCAAAAATCTCTTATTTTCATGAAACTCAAAAATGTTGGGAACATTTAAAAAAGAAAGCAATCACCCACTCTTTTATACCGGTGACCTTGTGATGTGAGATGTGTGTTTTAGCAACACAACAACAATTTAATTAAAAAGATGATGTTAACTCCCCTCTGTTTTTGTTTACGAATAGAACCCTGGATGTAGAGTCTAGTTTGTAGAGTACCATGTACTAGATGTCTAGCTGTGCTGCCCTGAGCAATGAGCCACTTAGCGAAATGTTAACGTTGAGGTCGGATGGAGATTTATACATAATCCGCCCCTGTTTACGACTCAGGAAGCAGATGAAGCTGCCCATCCACGCTGTCTAAACATCTACTCTTTAATGGATGGGCCGTCTGACAGCAGAAAAACACATCCTATACACCTGACTTATGATCCACCACTCTCTGTGTGTGTGTGTGTGTGTGTGTGTGTGTGTGTGTGTGTGTGTGTGTGTGTGTGTGTGTGTGTGTGTGTGTGTGTGTGTGTGTGTGTGTGTGTGTGTGTGTGTGGGGGGGGGGCACTTTACTATACTTGTGAGGGCCAAATGTCTTCACAAGTATAGTGTGGAATTTGAGAAACAATAGAAATGGCTGTTATTTTATGGTTAAAAACATGTTTTTATAGTTAGGCTTGTGATTAGGAAACGATTCAGGTTAGAGTTAGATATTTAGAGCTTAGTTTTAGGGGTAAGGGTTGGAGTTATTCCTGATTTATACATAGTAGCCCGCCAGTGCGTCATGCACCGAAAATACCTGATCTACAAGCTCACAACGTGTTTCGACGCGATGCGTTATGAGCTCGTAGATCGGCTATTTTCGGCTTTAGGATTTGAAATAGCCAAAAATCTTAAAATGCATCCATAAAATCACTGTCCTAAAGCTTTAATGTACTCACAAATATATAATAAACCTGCATGGGTATGTTTGTGTGTGTTGGTCTGATGGATTTGGTGGCCGGAGAAAGACTGGAATCTGTGTGTCTGCTTGCCTGCCTGCCTGCCTGCCTGCCTGCCTGCCTGCCTGCCTGCCTGCCTGCCTGCCTGTCTGTCTGTCTGTCTGTCTGTCTGTCTGTCTGTCTGTCTGTCTGTCTGTCTGTCTGTCTGTCTGTCTGTCTTTCTGTCTGGAATGCTCTCCTCCCTCCCTCAGATGAAAGACATAAGTGTCCTTGCCTTATCTTTGAGCTGCGGAATGTGTGTGTGTTTGTGTGTGTGTGTGCGTGTGTGATGATGGACTAAAGAGGGATGGGTGGAGAACAGACTAAAATCGAAGGGGTCCCTGCAATTATTCTGACACGCGCGCATCCACACACACACATGCACACGCGCACACGCACGCGCACACACACACACACACACACACACACACACACACACACACACACACACACACACACACACACACACACACACACACACACACACACACACACACACACACACACACACACACACACACACACACACACACACAGAGAGAGAGGCCTCCTAATATTCTCCTGCACCCATCATCAGTGAGGCAGATAACTGCTGCTGAAAAAATATGTGTTGAAAATATGGTCTTTGAGAAGCTCAACACTGCTGACTTATGCCGAGTTCACACTGCAAGATTTTAGCCCTGATTATCCTGTTGCCGACCTATGGCACTCGCCGACAAATCCCCCGATCTTATTTTCGTAAACAAAAAGACTGTCTGTCTGTTTGGATAGATGGATATATCCATAGACCTTTATTAATTCAGGTGTCATACATATTAGCAATGTTGATATTCCAGTGTTAAATATAGTCTATAAAATGGTCGGAATCAGCACGCAACGGCCGCTCGCCCTTTGTGGGTATTTGGAAACGTCTTTCCTGTGTACTGTAGGGTTGGCCAGTATTGTTTGGCAGGTTCCTTTAGGGGATAATTCCAATTGAACTGTGTTCGGTGTGTTTGAAATACTGTAGGCCTACTTCTTGAATAATTTAACTGATCACCGTGACCAACCGAGAAAATTATTCAATCTCTCCCCTGCGCTCTGCGTAAGTTGGTTGACTTTGGTTCACTGATTAAAAGTTACACAAATCACTATCCTTGACCCACATTGAAAGGCATTAAGTATATGATAAAAAAAAATGTTAAAATGAGCAGGAATACAATTCTATAAAAAATATACAGCAAGTCATTGCGTCTGACTGTACTATCGCATTCCGGTGAAATCTTGTGGTTGTGTGTGATCCCCTGTCACTGATCAGTCATATAGTGTGGAAACCACAATGATTTAGGACAGAAAATATCCATAAAGAGAGTTGTGAACTGCATGGCGTTTGAAAGTCGAACCATGTGTTCGAGCCATTGCATGCAGTCAGTTCGAACATTTACACTGTACTTCAGTGCAAGTTTGAGGTACTTCTACTTTACTTGAGTATATCTATGTTTCACTACTTTATACTTCTACTCCACTTGCTCCTGTCAAATATTGTACTTAAACTTGTTTTTATGTAGATATTGTACGTTAGACTTTTAACATGGAAACGTTGATATATGTTTTTTATATTTGGTTCAGAAACGTTAACATTTAACAGATCTCTGGTTTTGACCGGGATGTTATCTTGTTTTAAAATCCTTCCTGACTCAGTCTGGAGTCTCTCTCTCTCTCTCTCTCTCTCTCTCTCTCTCTCTCTCTCTCTCTCTCTCTCTCTCTCTGAGTCTGTGTGTGTGTGTGTGTGTGTGTGTGTGTGTGTGTGTGTGTGTGTGTGTGTGTGTGTGTGTGTGTGTGTGTGTGTGTGTGTGTGTGTGTGTGTGTGTGTGTGTGTGTGTGTGTGTGTTACTTCACAGCTGCTTCCTGTCTCCTGCACACTGCAACTTTCCCACCGATCTGCCTGCCATCTACTGTGACATTTATTGGCATTAAGTGTGTGTGTGTGTGTGTGTGTGTGTGTGTGTGTGTGTGTGTGTGTGTGTGTGTGTGTGTGTGTGTGTGTGTGTGTGTGTGTGTGGGGGGGGGGGGGGGGGGGGGGGGGGGTAGGTTTATCAACATTTATACATTCACTTCACTGATTTTCAGGAAGCTTTACATACACAGTTTATCCTTCAGTGAGTATTGTGTGTGTGTGCATGTAGAGTTTACATCTGTATATCATCTCTTTCGGGTGTCCAAGCGTTATTTTTCAGGAAATGTGAAAACAGAACCTGTATTCAATTAAATCAGAAGCTCTTGTTAATACTTTATATTGGTTCAACACCCACATACACACTTAACCACTTAAAAAACACTTACAACCAAACTATAACTGGATCCTGGACTTTCTGTCAGAGTAATGCCAGGAGGTGAGGATGATGAACTCAATCACCTCTAACCCCCTGACCCTCAACACAGGAGCGCTCCAGGGCTGTTTTCTGACCCTTCTCTACTCCCTCTACACTCATTACTGCATGGCAACACACAGCTCCAACTTAGTGATGGAGTTCACAACAACACCTCTTGCTAGAGGTCTTCAAGAGGGCCTCGGCCCGACCCATTGATTAGGACCTGGCTCGGGCCATTTCTTTTTTTTCCTCATGAATAGGTCAGACACAGGCCTGGCCACCAGCTCAGTGGCCTTGTGGTTTAAGTGTTCGCCCTGAGGTTCGGAGGTCAGGTTGGGGTTCGATTCCTTGGCCGGGTCATACCAAAAAGACTATAAAAATGGGACCCCATGCCTCCCTGCACTCTGCATCAAGGGTTGGATTAGGGGTAAGTCCCTATGAGATATACTAGCATCATGTCCAGGAGGTGTGCTTGTACATCAAGCCATTTCACACTATAGAAAAAGGAGATAGACTCCCATGCCATATGGGGCACATAGCTCGGCAAGGCTTACTTCGGAGCCGGGCCAACCTGGGCTTGTTACATTAATAACTCTTGTCACTCATCTCACAGTGGTATTTACTTATTTTTTTCACCGTAGCCCACGATCCTATACAGACCTTTTATAGAGACTCCAATGAGAGCTTCCTGGCTGCATCACTGCCTGCTATGGAAACTGTACTGACCTAAATGCAAGGCACTACAGAGGGTTATGCAGATAAACCAGAGCATCAGTGGATGTGAGCGTCGCTCCATCCAGGATAAATACACTGGAAATTGTGTCAGTAAAGACAGACCTCAGCCACCACGACCCATGCACTGTTTCAGCTGCTATGGTCTGGCAAGCAGAACCACAATCTGAAGACCCTGCAGACCAGCAGGCTCCGAGACAGCTTTTCTACCAGGCAACCAGGCTTATGAACACTGGACAGTAATGGCCTGCCTATCTGTCTGTTACGCACGTGCACATGTGCGCGCGCGCGCACGCGCACACACACACACACACACACACACACACACACACACACACACACACACACACACACACACACACACACACACTTAGTGCCAATAAATGTCACAGTGGATGGCAGGCAGATCGGTGGGAAGGTTATGGAAAAGAATCCTGAATCTTGAGAACGGCTGAGGAGGGAGGGAGAGAGAGAGAGAGAAGAGAGAGAGAGGGAAAGAGAGAGGCGGTAGGAGTCGGAGGAAAAACGAGAGTATGATTATAATCCATTTCTACTCAATTCAGTGTGTGTGTGTGTGTGTGTGTGTGTGTGTGTGTGTGCGTGTGCGTGTGCGTGTGTGTGTGTGCAAGAGTGCGTGCATGCGTGTGTACGGGCATGCACGTGTGTGTGTGTGTGTGTGTGAGTGTGTGTGTGTGTGTGTGTGTGTGTGTGTGTGTGTGTGTGTGTGTGTGTGTGTGTGTGTGTGTGTGTGTGTGTGTGTGTGTGTGTGTACGGGCGCGTGCGTGGGTGAGGGAGAACTAAATATGTGCAGTCAATTTATGTGTGTGGGGACAGAGTGGCGTGCGAGACAGAGGAGAGAGAGAGAGAGAGAGAGAGAGAGAGAGTAGAGAAATAAAGTGTAGACAGATAAAGTCTTCCCTGACGGATGCAGTTCATATTGACGTGTCTATAGGCATCACAGTGATGAAGAGACACTCAGAAGATTTCATCTGTTTGACTTCAACAACACCATCGCTCATTCTGATTGGTTATTTCACATCAACAACACCATCATTCACTCTGATTGGTCATTTCACTTCCGCTCGCTTTCTCGCTGCGTCTCGCGCATTTAAAGCAGCTTGGAGCAGCGACCCGGTGCAGGAGATGCATTACTCACTGTCAGCCTGCTCCTTACTATTAGTTTAGTTTAGTTTATTAGCACATTGTATATAAAAACAAGACAAGTGTATCAGAAGAAACACGTTATTGTGCAAGAAATATAGGAAGAAAGCCGATAAGCTTATCCTTAATACGAGAGACCATTAAATAACATACATTTAAAGTTCAATAAGAGCAATACAAAAGAATCCAGACTTACAAGGCGACTACATAGGAAAAGAAAAATACAAAACAAACGAGTAAGAATTACACATGAGAACTTAATCATATAGCCTACAGTGTGAATGAGATAAGATATTATTTAAACGTTTCCTAAAAATTGGCAATGGAAATGATGATTTTAAAGCAGTGGTTTTCAACCTTTTCATATCAAGGTCCATTATTGATTTGGCATTTGGGCCACGGAACCACCCTTTGATGAGACATAGACTCTTGGACCCAAAACTAGAATATGTTGTTATCGTTGGATAAGATTTTGTCCACAATTCCATGCTGTATTGATGTTGGTACCAATAGGAGAGATGACAGGCACACGTTGATCAAAATAACAATTATTTTCATTCAATTGTGTAGACTTCTTGTAAATTAAGTAATGCAGATGTTTAACAATAATTTAACTCTTGAGAGCGTAAAATTAAAATGGTTTAATTTTACACTCAATAGTTTTAGATCTATAAGGGTCCATTTGGTTACCAACTCTCCATCATTTAGCTGGGGACCACCTGGAACCTCCTCAAGGACCACTGGTTGAGAACCACTGCTTTAATGGAATACTTCACACAAAAACATCACTTATTGTCTGCCAATTTCTCACCCCATGAAGCCTTGAATACATGTTTTTGTTGCATTCCTGAGGTAATAATTCGTAATAATTGACTCATTGAAGTTAATAGGAGACAAATCTTGCAAAACTATATTCAAAACATTCTCTTTTGAACCCGGATCATAGGCCTCTCAGTGATTACAGAGAGTGGTTTTGGAGTTTATATTATTCGTATAGTTTTGCATTGAGTCTCCTAGCACAGCAGCGTCAGCACATATTGACTCAGGAATACCACAAAAACAAAAATGTCCATGAATTCAAGGATTCACAGGGTGAATAATTGATAGAAAATAAGTCATGTTTTGGGTGTAGTATTTCTTTAATGATGTATTTCTTTGATGATGCGTCTAGAGAGTTCTACAAGTTCAACTGAGGGCCTCTAAATTGTATGAAAATGTTATGTTTTGAAGTATGACAGAGGGGTAAATTAATGTAATTGTTTTGCCTTGTTGGGAAGGAGTGATTGTCAGAAGAATAAATTAAAAAGAAGGAAAGATAAGAATTACATCGGCCAAGTCCATCAAAATATAAATCCTGATATATTATAAATGGAGTAGAAGTATACGGTATCAAGAAATCGTATACTTCTAAAGTAAAGTAAAAGTACCTTGAGACATTTACTCAAGTACAAGTACTTGAGTAAATGTACTGAGTTACTTTACACCACTGCTTACAATCAAAGACGTCCTTTGTTTTCTGGTCTTTGTCACAAAGCCAAAACTCCCTCTGAAACATTCCAGAAGCCTAAAGGGCTTCATATATCAAGAATCAGGTTTTATTTGTCACTAACGAAATGTTGTTGGGACTTGTTACGTGAATTGTGCTACAATCTAACCTAATAATATAATAAAGAAAAAAATAACAAAACAAGTGTACAAGGAAGAAGATTACATATTAGGTTTAAGACACATTTTTTAGCATTTTTCCAAAAAACAGGTGCAGATACAAGTCTAATCAAAGCAGAGATGTTCGATCTAATGTGCAAAAGAATCAAGCATATTATACATAGAACGATAGACAGCGACAGTTCCTTCAGTTATTTTATTACGTGCACGTGGTGTGTCGTGCACCGAAAATACCAGATCTACAAGCTCACAACGCGTCGCCCTGCGTCGCGTTGTGAGCTTGTAGATCTGGTATTTTCGGTGGGCGGCATCGGCGCGCGGCTAAGTACAAACCAGCCTTATAACCGACACAAGCCCCAAAGCACATTAAAAGACACTAATGACATTCCTGTGAGTATTCAACCCAAAAGCCAAGCTTAACCAAGCATAACAAACACACACACACGCACACACGCACACGCGCACGCACGCACGCACGCACGCACGCACACACACACACACACACACACACACACACACACACACACACACACACACACACACACACACACACACACACACACACACACACACACACACACACACAGACACGCGCGTTTGTATTACTATACTAGTGAGGATATCAGCATTTCAGGACAGCAAATTTTATGAATGTAATTCATATATAATTTTTAAGCTAAAAATAGAACATTACTGCTAAAGATAATTAAACACTTTGATCCCCTAATTCTTTTGAGCAGTTTTTGTTAGCAGTATGTACACAGTTCATGGAAACTCCAAATAATTAAGGGATCAAAGTGTTCCCTACATTTCTTTGAGCAGTATCTGCAAGCTCACAATGCGTCACACTTCGACCCATTGTGAGCTTGTAGATGACACAGGCACGCAACTAAGTTTAATTCAGGCATAACTCCAACCCTAACCCCTAAAACTAACCTCTAAATATCTAACCCCAACTGAGTCTGATCCTGATTGTAAAACTCCCTAAATATTTAACCTTAAAACAATTATTTCCCTTATGAGGATCGGGAAAGTTTTCCTCACAATGTCTATTCCTCAAATTCTGTACAGACCGTGTGGGGGTATTTGGCCCACAAGTGAAGTAATACAAGTGCGCTCGCGCGCACACACACACACACACACACACACACACACACACACACACACACACACACACACACACACACACACACACACACACACACACACACACACACACACACACACACACACACACACACACACACACACACACACATACACACGTATGTGGATGTGGTTTTGGTGTGGGTCATGCAGGGCTGTGTAGAGTTACATTGAACAGTGTGTGTCTCAACTTGCTGAGGCAGCAGAAGTTCAGGCAGGAATTGAGAGCCGACGGCGATGAGGTACAGACCATTCCTGCCCATGGAACAGGTTCCACTACCTCTTCATCATTATCCTTTATTTAACCATGTTAAAATACTCATTGAGATTAACATCTCTTTTCCAACAATAGACAGACAGACAGACAGACAGACAGACAGACAGATAGATAGATAGATAGATAGATCATTTTATTTCTTTGTTTTGCACACAAAGTGCCCAACCCTTATATGACACCATTTTACGCTTACAGCATGTTTTACAATATATTCACATAATACATTCAATTACATCTCAGAATTATACAGAGTGTTCTGTCTTCTCCCCCAAGCTTGACAAATATGCCACAACAAAGGCTCCTTTAACAAACATATCTCAAGGACATCGCCGCAAATACAATACATCTTACTAACAAATACCTCTCTTATATAATCATATTTAGAGCAATAAAACAAAAAGCGTACCTCATTTTCAATTTCACCAAGTTCACAAAACAAACAGTATCTCTCTTCCTCTGGAGTGGCATTAAACCTGCCAGTCTCCAGAGCTAATGGTAATGTTCATGACCGTATTTTTGCACACAGAGAGATCGTTGTCTTTAGCTGAAATTATACTTCACATAAGGTTCTACAATGTACCTGTCCTTTATGAGACAATTAGTTCACAACTTAGGTTTATACCATATATCACTACACCATTTTTCTTTATATCTGGAAAACATTGTACTTCTAATTTTGGGAACGTCACATAGTATCTTATTTTACATACATACATACAGTTGCAACTCAGGTTTGTTTTACTGAAAATGGAGGGTTTGAGTTCAAACCTGAGGCCGATTCTACAAATGCCTTCAAAATCAGTAGTTCTCACACTTTCAAGATTTTTTCAAAAATGTTCAAAAACAGCAGATTTACAAGTTTGCAGCACGGCACAAAGTGACGCGCTGTGAGCTTGTATATCTGCTATAGCGAACCGAAGTTCTGACGTCCCTCACTCATCCCCTGGGTCATGGAAGTATTTTCTCTATATGGAAAATAACATTAGTCATCTTAGAATCGTCTCATATAAGAATTGTGGTTTTCTCGCCGTCAGTTGATGCTTCATATCCATATGTCAAACCGCCCTGCTCATTTGCTTATTTTTGGAACACAGTTCTCATATGACGTGATATTAAAGACGTGTTCAGAATGGGGTAAAAAAAAAAAACATGACTCAGGTAGGATGCGTAAATTACATCAGACTTCGGCTCTATTTTTGAATATCCAACGCAAAAATCTAAAATGATGCTTTCCTTTTAATGGGTTAAGGGTTGCTGCGCTGAGCCAGAAAGCTGTTTGTCGTACTATGATAAGATGAGATGAGATATAACTTTATATTTAGTGTTTTGTCTCAACACATAACAACACATTAAATAAAACTGACGATTAATATTCTGTGACAATGATAAATGGACACATTGGTCCAGTATGTTCATCACGTTGTACATACATCATACATACTCAGCTACAGAATGCTAATGGAGAACAAAGGAGAACAAAGACGTTCTTATAAATGTTCCATTCTGTCGTTCCAAAGCGCAGCATTTACGATAAGATTTGAAGATAAGATAACAGACTCAAATTCTTACAACTAGACGTAAAGCATTTGTTGGACGTTATGTTGAATCAATGGAGCCTTACAGTTTTCTTTCTCCCTTGCGGAGACTCCCACACACACACACACACACACGCACACACGCACACACGCACACACGCACCCACATGCATTTATTTCGGAACATACATACTTGACCAAGACTCACAGGGGAATATCAATGTATGCACGCATGCACGCACACACACACACACGCACGCACAATTTGTTGTATGATGAAGTTTATATGGTTTAAGTAGTTACAAAAATCATTTTACTTGTTTTTGTTTTCTACAAATCAAACCCATGGGTTTGGGGGGTTCAGTGTCCCTCTGGGGATGGAATAACATCAGCAATGTAATGAGACATTTCTCTTGGACATGGTTCCTGGCAGACTTGTCCTGTTCCAGATGTACAAATTCACCACATATTACTTAAGTGTTGTTGGCTGCAGAGTGCAGACAATATGGCCTGTTTTCAGGCAATCCAGAAGCACACACACACACACACACACACACACACACACACACACACACACACACACACACACACACACACACACACACACACACACACACACACACACACACACACACACACACACACGCACGCACACAAAAACAGTGGTCTGGCAGAGAGAAGGTTCATAGATTAGGGTTTTGTTCAGCTACCTACAGTACAACATGTCAGAGATAATAGCTTCCAGGGTCTGGTGCAGTGCTGCTGGAGATCTGCTGTAGGCTACATGTACATGCAATGCTATAATAAAGCCCTTAGGTGAACTTCAACATCTCAACACGAGAACAGCTTAGAGAAACGAGAGAAGCAACCAGGTGCTCTACAGAGATTTTTTTTTTAAACTGGAAGAATTTGCTCCTCGGAGCACATGCAGGTGTCCGCCAGGGCAGGTAGCTCACTGTGGGCCAGCAATGTTTCACGGTAATCGGACGCTGCATTCATGATTTTGAGGCATTTTTTTCAAAATGGGCCACTGCTGCAAACTTTGGAAGCCAATCTTCCAGGATGGAATATGACAAATTGGACAGGTCTGTCTTGATAACATGACTATAGAGATAATTTGTACCGATTGCCTTGATGTTTGGACAAAATCTATAGTAATATCCAAAACATGTTTCAACCAGTCTGGCCTTCATCCCCTGAAAACGTGTTCTCATTTTTTACTTTGTTGTTACATTTTCTTGTGGAAATTATTCTTGTAGTGAAATTGTTATTAAAAAACAGTTTTAATTGGGGTATGTCTATCATTTTCATGTTGGTATATTTGGTAACCGTATTGTTTATTGTTAGAGCAATAATCTTCGTGTATAAAAAAAAAAAATCTGAAAAAAATATTTTCAGATGGGGGTCCGCGGCCAAACATGTATTAATTTGGGGGTCCTTGTTTGAGAACCACTCTTATAAAATTCACAAAAAAACTCTCGTGGCTTACTGCGTTAATTTTATGATCACTTGCAGCTGTGCTTGTTTCCCACACAGAAGCAACAATGAGGTAATTATCACTTTGACCCAGGAGGTCAGCTGTAACAGTACAGTATATAATGTACAGTATACTATCCTGTCAGTCCATGATAATGTAAATCAACACTTTCATAACTGTTCGCATTGTGTTGGATAAAGAGAGAGGGGAGGGGCCGCTCGCTCTAAGAACAATGCATGAGTCTGTATGCAGTCTGTGCACAGATGGTCAGTGGGTTGACTTATGCACGCACGCACGCACGCACGCACGCACGCACGCACGCACGCACGCACGCACGCACGCACGCACGCACGCACGCACGCACGCACGCACACACACACACACGCACGCACGCACGCACGCACACACGCACACGCACAGAACATCAGGACATGAGGAAATCACCATTTTAGGATGGGGATTTTATGAATGTTTTTTTTGGCCATTTCTAACCCTAATCCTAAAGCAGGGGTCTTCAACGTTTTCAGGCCAAGGACCCCCTAGCTGAGAGAGAGATGAAGCAGGGACCCCCTTTTTATTGTATAAAATGGGGTTTCAGATAAACTTTTGCTGCTCTTTTCCCTCTACACCTATAACTCTTTGCCAAAAATAGCCGATCTACAAGCTCACAACGAGGCGTTGTGAGCTTGTAGATCTGCTATTTTCGGCTAAAGTTCTCCACAGAAAAGGGATGCTAGGGTTCAAGTGGTTAATGTAAAAAAAAATATCATACCACACAAAGATTTGGCGGACCCCCTGTATTAACTCTGAGGACCCCCCAGCAGTCCCGGACCCCCTGTTGAAGACCCCTGTCCTAAAGGGTTAGGGTCATAAAACATTGTTTTTTTTCTTGTGACAACCGGGGAAATTGTCCTCACTATGTCTATTTCTCAAATTCTACTATACTTGTGGGGTATACAAGTGCGCAAACACACGCACACACACACACACACACACACACACACACACACACACACACACACACACACACACACACACACACACACACACACACACACACACACACACACACATACACACACACACACACACACACACACACACACACACACAGATGCGTGCGCAACTGCAAGTATGTGGGTGCACACGCTGACCCTGGGTCAGGTCATTGGAAGTGTATGCTGCTCTCACAGCTGCCGAGCCTACACACGCACACACACACAGAGACACACACACACGCACAGGCACACGCACACGCACGCACACACACACACACACACACACACACACACACACACACACACACACACACACACACACACACACACACACACACATTACTTCATGCACCTGGCTGTACAAAATATGCGGCATGCATTTTGGCAGCGATATCTTTTTTTTAACGATGCACTTTATCAAAGACTCTATTCTTTACTGCTATTGATTTAATGTAAGCCTATAACATAACATATTACTGCTGATATATACAGTAACATACTGCTGTCTGTTCATATCTATCCATGCATACATGATATATAATTCCTTACAGGTATAATTACTTTTTATTATTTATTTAAAGGTGATATTTTTTGGGTTCAAACTAAATGTTTTTTGTTTAAAAAATTAAGCATTCTGATACTAGTCATTGTTTGATACCATTGAGACCTCTGATGCTAGCCTCCCACCAGTACAAGTGAAATATGAAGTCATATTTGAAGGACTTTGATCAAACAGGTAACATGGTTCACATAAAAACAAAGTTGTAAAAGGACAATGAATGTTGAAAAATAGTTTGCAAGATGACCAGCGACAAAAAACATAGTTGTTGGAGAAGTGATTTCACCTTTTCTCTCAGACTACATAATATCCACCATAGAATAACATTTAAATAGTGTAAAAATGTAAATTCAAACCATTTATTCTGAGCTTTTCAACTTGATCACAGCCCACAGACACAAGTGAAGGGTTAACTACAAGGCATGTAGTAATAAAAATGGAGTAATAAAAGTAGCAATGACGTTTCAGAAATCAAAGTAATTCGGCCCCACAGCACTGTGACAGCAGAGAACGCATTGTCTTCTCTACAAAAACATCAGATCAACAGGATTTTCTCATAACAATACTTAAAGACAGATAAAGGTGAGTGTGCTATAGATACAATTTACTGTAAACTGTAAACAACGCTAACCACACGTATTTCTCAATAGACATTATACTGTACTAGAGGTTCTAAACTATGCCTAAACCTAACCTTATTCCTAAACGTAACCTCAGTAAAACTATGCCTAAACCTAACCTTATTCCTAAACGTAACCTCAGTAAAACTATGCCTAAACCTAACCTTATTCCTAAACGTAACCTCAGTAAAACTGCCTAAACCTAACCTCATTCCTAAACGTAACCTCAGTAAAACTATGCCTAAACCTAACCTTATTCCTAAACGTAACCTCAGTAAAACTATGCCTAAACCTAACCTTATTCCTAAACGTAACCTCAGTAAAACTATTCCTAAACCTAACCGTATTCCTAAACGTAACCTCAGTAAAACTATGCCTAAACCTAACCTTATTCCTAAACGTAACCTCAGTAAAACTATGCCTAAACCTAACCTTATTCCTAAACGTAACCTCAGTAAAACTGCCTAAACCTAACCTCATTCCTAAACGTAACCTCAGTAAAACTATGCCTAAACCTAACCTTATTCCTAAACGTAACCTCAGTAAAACTATGCCTAAACCTAACCTTATTCCTAAACGTAACCTCAGTAAAACTATTCCTAAACCTAACCGTATTCCTAAACGTAACCTCAGTAAAACTATGCCTAAACCTAACCTTATTCCTAAACTTAACCTCAGTAAAACTATGCCTAAACCTAACCTCATTCCTAAACTTAACCTCAGTAAAACTATGCCTAAACCTAACCTTATTCCTAAACGTAACCTCAGTAAAACTATGCCTAAACCTAACCTTATTCCTAAACTTAACCTCAGTAAAACTATGCCTAAACCTAACCTTATTCCTAAACTTAACCTCAGTAAAACTATGCCTAAACCTAACCTTATTCCTAAACTTAACCTCAGTAAAACTATGCCTAAACCTAACCTCATTCCTAAACTTAACCTCAGTAAAACTATGCCTAAACCTAACCGTATTCCTAAACTTAACCTCAGTAATACTATGCCTAAACCTAACCGTATTCCTAAACTTAACCTCAGTAAAACTATGCCTAAACCTAACCTTATTCCTAAACGTAACCTCAGTAAAACTAACCCTAACCTTATTCCTAAACTTAATCTCCGTAAAACTATGCCTAACTCTAAACTGATTCCTAACCTTAACCTCAGTAAAACAAATTAATGTTTTACAAAGGGTAAAATATTAACAACTTAAACGTAAAGGGTTTAACCTCAGCCAGGCCGTACAATTAAACAGTTATACACAGGTTATGCAGTTGTAAAACAATAAAAAAAAGGTGTGTGTGTGTGTGTGTGTGTGTGTGTGTGTGTGTGTGTGTGTGTGTGTGTGTGTGTGTGTGTGTGTGTGTGTGTGTGTGTGTGTGTGTGTGTGTGTGTGTGTGCGTACAGTATGTGTACACACACACACACACACACACACACACACACACACACACACACACACACACACAGTACATACATACTGTACATACACACTGCTATCGGATCAGAACTCAGTATCAATGAGGAATGGTATCAAGAAGGGAAAACATTTAGTGAACATCTATACTGTATATTGTATGGTATAAATTAAGGATTTTGGTTATCATTCATTTCGTTCCATTTTATCATCAGCGTGAAGAAATGGCATCCACCAGCAGCAGTCTCCATTCTGAAGAGCAGTTCCTGTGTTCTATCTGTCTGGAGGTCTTCACCGATCCAGTCACCACTTCATGTGGACACAACTACTGCAGAACCTGCATCACACAATACTGGGACACTAATGATGTGTACAAGTGTCCACTGTGTCAAACACAATTCTACAACAGACCAGACATTTCCGTTAACAAAGTTTTCTCTGAGATGGCGGAGAAGTTCAAGAAATCCAAGCAGCGGAAAGAAACTTCCAGCCCAAACCAAGGACCTAAACCGGATGGCGGAAAAACATCCCTAAACCAAGCACTAACCCTAATTCTAACCCTATGCGTAGCCCTAATCCTAACCCGCACCTTTTATCAGTTCTGCACTGAGTCAGATCACAAGTTCCATCAAAGTGTACCTCTAACAGAAGAATATGAAGGACAGAAGGCTGAGCTGGCAAAGACAGACGCTAGAATTCAACAGATGATCCAGGAGAGACAACTGAAGATTCAGGAGGTCGAACACTCAGTAGAGCTCAGCCAGAAAGATGCAGACAGAGAGATAGCCGACAGTGTGCAGGTCTTCACCGCTCTCATCAGCTGTATTGAGAGAAGCCAGGCTGAGCTCATTGATGTAATTGAAGAGAAGCGGAAAACAACAGAGAAACAGGCTGAAGGCTTCATCGACGAGATGCAACAGGAAATCTCTCAGTTAGAGAAGAGAAGCTCTGAGCTGAAGCATCTCTCACACACCGAAGACCATCTACACCTCCTCCTCCTCCTCCACAACTTCCCATCCATCAACACCCCTCCGCCCACCAAAGACTGGACAAACGTCAATGTCCATCAGCCTTCATATGTGGGCACTGTGAGGACAGCAGTGGCTCAACTGGAGAAGACACTCAGTCAAGAGATGAAGAAGCTGCGTGATGCTGAGCTGAGGGACATCCAGCAGTATGCAGTGGATGTGACTCTGGACCCTGATACAGCAAATCCCTGGCTCATCCTGTCTGAGGATGGAAAACAAGTGAGTGAGAGAAATGTAAAGAAGAATCTCCCAGACAACACAAAGAGATTCTCTAAACATGCCTGTGTCTTAGGAAAAGAAAGCTTCTCCTCAAAAAGGTTTTACTATGAGGTTCAGGTTAGAGGGAAAACTAAGTGGGTTTTAGGAGTGGCCAGAGAGTCCATCAACAGGAAGGAATTCCTACTGAGACCTGACAATGGTTACTGGACTATAATGGTGATCAATGGAAATGAGTACGTTGCTGTTGCTGACCCTCCTGTCCTCCTCCCTGTAAGAGAGGAGCTCCAGAAAGTGGGAGTGTTTGTTGATTATGAGGAGGGTCTGGTGTCTTTTTATGATGTGGAGACCAGAGTTCATCTCTACTCTTTCACGGGCTGCACCTTCACTGAGAAGCTCTATCCATTCTTGTGTCCTGAACCTAATGACAATGGTAAAAACTCTGCTCCTCTGATCATCTCTCCTGTCAATCACACTGATTAGAGATGCGCTTTTGACTCCACTACATTTATGGGAACCAAATGGACTATTACTGGTCTGTAACTCTGAGAGTGTATACATGGAACCAAATTGACCCTTATGGGTCTGTAACTCTGAGAGTGTACACATGGAACCAAATGGTTCCATGTGTACACTCACAGAGTTAAATAAACACTGATGATTGTACAGATTTTCAACTATTGCCAAATGCATATTAAACTGGGTGTCCTTGAAATTACCACTGGAACCACTGGTCTGTGTACATGTGCAATGGTTGGAGGTGGTCTTCCTGCTCTTTCATTGTGACATTTATGCCCTACTTCATCATCATAGTGAAAATAGCAGATCTACAAGCCGCTGTGAGCTTGTAGATCGGCTATTTTCAGTACTTTTAAAAGCTAAAAAAAGGAACGGTTTTGGACGCGATATGCTAGTGGGCTTCAGTACTCTACAGCAGGGGTGTTGATGTAACTATAAGCCAGCTGACACACGCACGCACACACACACACACACACACACACACACACACACACACACACACACACACACACACACACACACACACACACACACACACACACACACACACACACACAGTCAGTGATTTATGAGGCTGTAGCGTTTGGCCCCTGGTGCTGATACTGTACTTACAGTATGAATAATGATGACTGCAGCATGGATCAAATCAATAACCTTTGCATTATGTGTATGTATCTCTGTGCAGGTCAATGGCGCATAAACACTACTGTATGCATTAAGTGATACTTAATGTATAATATAGGCATGTGGTTTCAATTCCTTTGTAATTATGTGGGTGAAGTGTTATTCTCAGAGCATGTGTATAGTGCTTAAACTATCAATTATTTTCTCAGCTATAATGCAGTTGATTGCTTTTATTGAAAGGCTTTTTTACTTTTTTAAGTATTTTATATAACAAATCAATGGGATTTTTTTTTATTATCAACTAAGTTGCGACACCTTGTGAAATACTTCATGATTTTTTGCTATTTTAAAAGATAAATAGCAATACCCAAATGTAGTATCTTGTTAAAATCATTATTATTGTTGAATCGATTATAAAACATAATCAGTTAAATAAAATCAATTAGTTTTATTAACTGTTGCGGCCCTATTGTACAAGTATTTAACTTCTGTTTGTACTGTGTTCAAGCTCTAATATCATTAGAAAATGCATGATAGAACCTTCCAGCATGTGATAGATTGTGAACTAAGAGTTTATGAATTACTGTAGCAAAGATCTTGCTAAGAGCTCTCTCAGTGACAGGGCTTGGAGTGACATATAGGGAATAGAACCATCAAACAGCAACATGTCAAAAATGTTTCATCCACCCAGTGTGTGCTGCCATGAGCTGAATGCCATCATGTTATCAATATCAACAGATCGTCTCACTGTTTGACAATAGAATGACAATAAGAAAAGACCACCGCCGTGGGGACAATGACACAACACTATACACTGTCTGTCTGTCTGTCTGTCTGTCTGTCTGTCTGTCTGTCTGTCTGTCTGTCTGTCTGTCTGTCTGTCTGTCTGTCTGTCTGTGTGTGTGTGTGTGTGTGTGTGTGTGTGTGTGTGTGTGTGTGTGTGTGTGTGTGTGTGTGTGTGTGTGTGTGTGTGTGTGTGTGTGTGTGTGTGTGTGTGTGTGTGTGTGTGTGTGTGTGTGTGTGTGTGTGTGTGTGTGTGTGTGTGTCCAGAGCAGATACTCTCGCCATACAGATACATAATGGTTTAGTAAACAGCTCCATTCAGTGCCTGCAGCCCGTCTGTCTGTTTGTCTGCTTGTCTGTCTGTCTGTCTGTCTGCCTGTCTGTCCCTGCAGGCGGACAGCCCATCTGTCTAGCTGGCTGACACAATAAAAAGATAAATGTGTGTATATTATGATCAGCATGGCTGAAGGCTGTGTGACACACAGCTCCTGTTCCATTGTGACTGAAAGGTCAGGAAACAGCTAGAATGTCCCCAAATATTTAATGTCTCCACTCTCAATAATGGACCTGCTGCCAGAGGAGGAGAGAATGAAACACTTGTTGTATTGGTCCCACTTTAAAGGGATAGTTCACCCCCAAAATTACTTTTTTTCAATCGATTAGTCACCCCATGGAGACTTGAATTCATGGATATATATATATATTTTTGGTCACATTCCTGCGCTATGCGAACATGCATAGCGCACATTTTGGGTGAATTATCCCTTTAACCATTTCACCATTTAAAGGACCACTTTCAACCTTATATTCATATAGTTGGTCCTCACTAATGCTAATAAGATGGCACCATTTCTGTCTACTAACTCTGTGTGTCATTGGTGAAGGCTACGCACCTACGTTGCACCCGTCTGTCTGTGTCCCTTTTGTGCCCATATATGGAGATCTCTGATGTCATTAGCATATGCCCATATATTCGGTTGGATTGGCGGTTCTGGACAACTGGATGGTGGTCAGATCCGCGGTTCTGGACAACCACATATCAGAACAACTTGGCGGCGCTCTCTCTCTCTCTCTCTCTCTCTCTCTCTCTCTCTCTCTCTCTCTCTCTCTCTCTCTCTCTCTCTCTCTCTCTCTCTCTCGCCCATAAGGCCGTAGTTTCTATTAGCTTGGGAATCCCCATTGATGATGATGGAGATTCCACTGTTCATTCATACGGCGTCTTGTTGGTTTAGAGGCACTTGGCCCGCGTGAACCTTTCATAAAACTGTCTCATAATGTCTCACAATGAGCCAATCACGCACAACTGGTGTGGCATTGTGTGTGGGGAGCGTTGCTGTTTTGGCTGTGGGCAGAGGAGGCTTTTGAAAGCTGTCAAAACTAACAGTGGAGTTGCGCCGCAGGGCGCTAATTTATATCCTACCGTGACAGCCTCGCTACCGCCTCAATTCTCTCTTTGTCATCACAGCTATGAAGCGGAGGAAGACACACACACACACACACACACACACACACACACACACACACACACACACACACACACACACACACACACACACACACACACACACACACACACACACACACACACATACTGTACTGTCTAATGCAGTGGTCTTCAACAGAGCCAAAGATTTACTAAAGATATTAAATAAGATATTACTAACGTATGATATTATTAGAAAAGATAACGAGTAAACAAACAGACATACAAACAAACTAAAAACATTAAAGGTAGGGTAAGTGATATCTATATTCTGGTAGTGCTCATTATATAGAGTGTTTGTTCAGTAACAGGGGTCTCCCTATCTCTCCAGCTCTATAGTAATCAGAAAATGCATTTTCAGGTTGGGCTACCAGTCATTATCCAATCAGGAGAGTGACCTCACACAGCATACAGAGATTAAACAAGTGAAATTGCTCAAATTGGAAGTGATTACACAAAGAAAGGAGCAGACAAATTGGAACTGGAACACTATACAATTGAAGCTGATAAATGGGTACTCTCTTTCTCTGGCCTGAAATTGGCAACCCACCTGAAAATGCATTTTCTGTTTATTAAAGAGCTGGAGAGACAGGGAGACACTCGTTTCTGAACAAACCCTCTACAGAAATGATAACTATCACGATGTAGAGCTTTAACCTTTTAACAGAAAAAAAGGTTTGTTTTAACCCAAAGAATATAACTTACCCTACCTTTAATTTACACAACACTGATGATATTGCTGTCAAACAAGTCCATGAAGCTATCTCTGAATTCTATGAAAAAGTTTAACCTGCAACACACTAGACTCTAGGTCTAATGCAGTGTTTTGCACCACTCAGGGCATAGATATTCAACTGGCGGCCCGCGGGCCACGTGCGGCCCGCGAGGAGCTTCCTTGTGGCCCCTGGCCATATTCCAAAAAAAAAAAAAAAAAAAAAAAACATTTTTTTTTTTTTTTTTTTTTTTTAATTTTCATAATTATTATTTATTTTAACTTTGATTTATGTTATCAAAGTTAAAACAGTACAAATTATTTATCCTTCATTAGTTCTTGAAAGGCCATCTTTCATTGGAACTTAACTTAGAACCTTAAATAGAACCAAATTAGACCGAATTAGACCCGAAAAAAGGTTGATTTATATTGGTCAAATAGAACCGAATTAGACCCGAATTAGACCGAATTAGACCCGAATTAGACCCGAAAAATTTAGCGCAAATTGTGTGCGCACATGCAAGCGCGCTGCGCTCGCGTGCATTTGCGCTGTGTGGCCCCCGACTCCAAATTATTTTACAGTTGTGGCCCCCTGCCTAATCTAGTTGAATACCCCTGACTCAGGGGAACCAAATGGACCCACAGACAGACAGACAGACGGACAGACATAGAGAAAGACACATATACGTACAGACAGAGAGAGAGAGAAGCATACTCTTTGCAGAAATGCAATGCTTTGTTTTCCTTAAATCCCAGGTTTGTTTTAGTTTTTGAAGTTAGTTTTGCACGAGGACACATACGATAAGAGATGCGAGTTCCTTCCTCTGTCAGGTCATTATTACCTGCAGGTGGCGCTATTAGCCAGGCCTGCACATGCACTAATGCACCTCTTCAGTGTGACGTTTATAATTATGTCTAGAGTGTTTAAATGCCTGTTTTTAATCATCTCTGGAATGTTTATCCTTTAACTACTAGCTACACAACTCAGGCTTGTGTTGGCGCATAGCAGGCTACACAACTCAGCTCATTGTCCTGGTCTGTGCCCAAAAAAGGGCATGTCATTATACTGTAGGTCAGGGGTCTTCAACGTTTTTCAGGCCAAGGACCCCCTAGCTGAGAGAGAGAGAGATAAATCAGGGACCCCTCTATATTGTATAAAATTGTGTTTCAGATTAAACTCTAATTTGTTTTTACTTGGTCTGCCCTTTTTTCCCCCTCTACACCTATACCTCTTTGCCTAAAATAGCCGATCTACAAGCTCACAAGGCGTAGTGAGCTTGTAGATCGGCTATTCTTGGCTAAAGTTCTCCTCAGAATACGGATGCTAGGGTTCAAGCATAGAGTTATAATATATCAAGTGGTTAAAGTAAAAAAATATGATCATATCACTCAAAGATTTGGCAGACCCCCTGTAGTAACTAGGGGTCCCGGACCCCTGTTGAAGACCCCTGCTGTAGGTGATATTTTTTCAAAAATGTTTGAAGAAGTTTCACATTTTCAAAATGTTCTTTTCCAATTTGCCACTGTGGTCCTCTACGCTTGCTAAATGACCTTATTGAACAGGGACACAATTTGTTCCTTATGTTTGGGAATCAATCGATGACACACATCTTACCAGTTCAGACAGCTCATATCCTATTATAATTCTAGTAAGCTCACGGTGGTAGGGTGGACTCTTGATCAAACTGCGCATGCGTCGTTGTGTGCCAGGTTTCGCGAGAGAAACAAGCAGCGAGGTCTATGAAAATGAGGCCAAACCAAACGAACCCTATATGACCAACATTGGCCCTGAAGCGCTTACAATCGGCGGACATGGCAACACCGACGCCGACGCTACACCATAGACCCCGCCCACTCTCTGCTGTGGAAAGTAAACACTCCAGATTTGTTTCCCCACACACGATGCACATTAGCTCCATAAAGAACGGTTCTATGTCGTTCTCTTCCAGGATCGGGCGAACGTCCGCCAAGGCTCCGCTGTTTACCCTTTTGTATACATCGTATCCCAAAACTAATGGTAGATTCTAAACCGCACGGATGTTTAAGGTTTTGAAAATAGCTCATCTACAAGCTCACAACGCCTCGCGATGCGTTGTGAAAATAGGGAGATGGAGAGAGAGAGAGAGGGACGGAGAGAATACTCAAATACCTTGAGTAAAAACACTTCACAGTACTGAAAATGAGTACAAATACTTAAAAGTACTGAAAATGAGTAAAAATACTTCAAAGTTGAAAAACAAAGTACAAATACTTAAAGATTGATAAAAACACTAAAAATACCTAAAAGTTGAGAACAGTAAAAATACTTAAAAATAGGGGGGCGCCACGACGGGGCGCGCGCGGGGGAGAAACCGCACGACAGGACGTGCATTAACCCCAACTTTGCAAATACTTTCGCCTGCGCCCTTCACCGGGTATGGTCTAGTAGACTATAATACAGGTTGCCAGGTTCTCAGGCTACCCCCAGAATATGGATGCTGGGATTCAATTGGTTAATGTAATATGCAAAAAAACTTTACAGATGTAGTGATTGGCACCGAGCTGGGATCAAACCCCACTCTCCCACTCGGCAAACCGACGTACAACCCACCGTGCCAATAGACCATATTCACACATCAAGTTAATGAAATGCCACCCTCTTTATTTCAACGCAAAATGCCAACATGGTCGCCGTGTGAATAAATATGGTCTATAGAGCTGAGCTGGATTGGCAGAGCTGTTGTGGCCAGGTCTTGTCTAGGGTCTTGTCTAAAATCTCACATAGAGAAATGTCTCTTTTTCTGGATGTTTCTGGATTTTTCTTAGAAATAAGGGATGCCCCGGCCGGGTGTCCCTTTATGATTTTCAGGTTGTTGGCAACCCTAGAGACAGCAGATACAGTAGAAGACTTTCATATTACTGTTGAGACTCATACCGCTCATCATAAAGACCATGTGTCATCACATTCTGTGTCTCTACTTGTAACATATTTCTGTGTAACACATTTCTAACTTCGCCTGTGCCTTCAGGGTTCAAACCTCAGGTCTGTGATAAGATCACTATATTAAAGTACAGTACACACACGCACACGCACACACACACACACACACACACACACACACACACACACACACACACACACACACACACACACACACACACATGCACGCTCTGTGCTTATACTGTACGCAAGTTACACTCTGCTCAGAAACTTCTCTATCTTCAAGGCAAACCTTTCTTTCCACATTTTTAAGGAGTTTGCAGCTCATTGTCCTTGTCTATGTCTCTTTATTTAGACAGACAGACAGACAGACAGACAGACAGACAGACAGACAGACAGACAGACTCAACACAGATAGGGAGACAGTGCAGGAGAGACAGCTGAGAGGGAGACAGCATAAGGGAGACAGTAGGGAAGCTGGGAGGAAGACAGTGTAGGAGAGACAGACAGTAGGAAAACTGAGAGGGAGACAGCATATAAGAGAGACAGACAGACAGACAGACAGTAGCAAAGCTAAGAGGGAGACAGTGTAGGAGAGACAGACAGTAGGACAGCTGAGTGAGAGACAGTGTAGGAGAGACAGACAGTAGGACAGCTGAGTGAGAGACAGTGTAGGAGAGACAGACAGTAGGAAACCTGAGAGAGAGACAGCGTAGGAGAGACAGACAGTAGGACAGCTGAGTGAGAGACAGTGTCGGAGAGACAGACAGTAGGAAAACTGAGAGACAGACAGCATATCAGAGAGACAGAGAGTTGGAAAGCTGAGAGGGAGACAGTGTAGAGTGTAGACAGACAGAATGCTGTGGTCCATTGGTTTTCCATACAGATGAGGTGTGTGTGTGTGTGTGTGTGTGTGTGTGTGTGTGTGTGTGTGTGTGTGTGTGTGTGTGTGTGTGTGTGTGTGTGTGTGTGTGTGTGTGTGTGTGTGTGTGTGTGTGTGTGTGTGTGTGTGTGTGTGTGTGTGTGTGTATGTGTGTGTGTGTGTGTGGCGTGCGCAGAGAGACAAGGACACAAGACATTTTGTTGTCGTTATTCAGACTGTCTGGCAGTAAGCCTATAAGTTAAGCTTCACCTCACGACGGTGTTGAACCTCTAAAACAGCAGATCCACAAGCTCACAACGTGTCGTGGATGCAACGCGGTGTGGGCTTGTAGATCGAGCTATTCTCGACGCGCAACACCGCCGTGCGACGAAGTACGAACTGAGCTTAAGGCTCTGCATTAGTATGCATGAGACAGAGAGACACTTCTACCTCTCTCTCTTTTTTAAATGCCTCTCTGTCTGTCTATCTCTGCCCTCCTCCACCCTCCCTCCCTTTGCTTTCCGTTCCTCTCTCCCACCAATGTTCTCTCCAACTCCTCGTCCATTTGTCCTCTACTCTCTCTCTCTCTCTCTCTCTCTCTCTCTCTCTCTCTCTCTCTCTCTCTCTCTCTCTCTCTCTCTCTCTCTCTCTCTCTCTCTCTCTCGCTCTCTCTCTCTCTCTCTCCTCTCTCTCTCTCTTTGTCTCATCCATCCATAGATCATATTTATGTAAATTAAGCGTTATGTATATGAATGCTTATCAACAGTTTGCAGTATCAGACTGTCTGAAGATGGGACGTGATGTCCTCTGTGTTATCTGTATAGTTCTGTGGCAGATCTGAACGCAGGATATCTGCAAAACTGTGCGTGTGTGTGCGTGCGTGCGTTTGTCCGCCCAGTCTGTGTGGTGAAGTGTCCTTAAGCAAGACATTTTAAAGCTTTCATGACATCAAAGTTCCATTTTTCTTAGGTTTTCTGACCTCAATTTCACCACGCAAAAAAAACGGAACTTTGAACATTCAGTGGATTTTTTGTGGTCTGGGGTTTTCTGAATAATTAGGCTCAGAAAAGTGCTGTGATTGGCCCGTGGACTTTGATGTCACTGTCCATTAATCCCGCCCCCTCTCCTCCCCTCCCCTTTCAGTCAGTAAAAAAAGAGAGATGTGTTGGGGTGAGCGGTGACTCACTTATCACCACGGCTCAGTGACATCATGTTGTAGTTTACAAACCACCGCGGTGAATGATATGGTGATCACCGAAAATGGTATATGCGCCCCGCTTAAGGGTCCATTTGGAACCCCATCAAGTAACCCAGAGGTTCCCTGGACCTCACTTTGAGAACAACTACAATAAATGTATGCAATACTATATATATATATATATATATATATGTATGATTGAATTTGTGTTTATCAAAAAACATAATAATAATATTGGAATCGTTGAAGGAAACCGTTAAGGCAGGGGTCTTCAACGTTTTCAGGCCAAGGACCCCCTAGCTGAGTGTGAGATGAAGCAGGGGCCCCCTCTATATTGTATAAAATTGTGTTTCAGATTAAACTTTTTTCATTTACTTGGTCTGCTCTTTTTTCGCTCTACATCAAGCCTCTTTGCCAAAAATAGCAGATCTACCAGCTCACAACGCCTCGCGCTGCGAGGCGTTGTGAGCTTGTAGATCTGCTATTTTTTGGCTAAAGTTTTCCTCAGAAAAAGGGGTGCTAGGGTTCAAGTGGTTAATCATTTCACACAAAGATTTGGCGGACCCCCTGTAGTAACTCTGAGGACCCCCTAGGGGTCCCGGACCCCCTGTTGAAGACCCTTGCGTTAAGGAATCGGAATCGATTCGATTAACATGAGAAATGTCATCTCAATGAGAGACTTTGACATCTGACTGTATGTTCAGGTAGTATAGCTCACTGTCTGACTCAATAAGGACGTTTTAACGTTTTATGGATGCTGACATTAACACAAGACAGATGGCCTCTGAGAGAGCTGGACATACTGGACAAATTACAGTGCTCTGTGTGTGTGTGTGTGTGTGTGTGTGTGTGTGTGTGTGTGTGTGTGTGTGCGCGTGCGTGCGTGCGTGCGTGTGTGCGTGCGTGCGTGCGTGCGTGCGGTACTTGCGTGCGTGCGTGCGGTACTTGCGTGCGTGCGTGCGGTACTTGCGTGCGTGCGTGCGGTACTTGTATACTTGTGAGGGTCAAATGTCCCCACAAGTGTAGTAGAATTTGAGAAGTAGACATTGTGAGGACAATATCTCTGGTTCTTACAAGAGATATGGCTGTTTTATGGTAAGAACAAATAATAAAATAATAAAAGTTCAACAATATCGGCATCAAAATGTACTTAAAGTACCAAAAGTAAAAGTACTCATTATGCAGAAGGTCCTGTTTCAAGTGTTCTAATGTATAAAATTGTATGTAAAATTAAAAAGAAGTGCAGAAAATTAGAAATACTCAAGTAAAGTAAAAAATACATCAAAATTGTACTTAAGTACAGTACTTGAGTAAATGTAAAAAGAGAGAGAAAGGAGCGCTGCAGGGATCATTCAGTGGCTCTGATAGGTGCTCTTTGGTGACACAGGTAGGAACATATAAACACAAGAGGATTTCCAAAGAAGTACTGCTTGCCAAAAAGGTATGAAATGCAGACTTGCAAAGAAAATAATTCCAAGGCACTCCGTCTCACGTAAAAAAATATATGAATTTATTTAGAGCAGTGGTTTTCAACCAGTGGTCCGGGGACCACCAGTGGTCCTTGAGGGGGTTCGAGGTGGTCCCCAGCTTAATGTTGGAGTTGGTAAACAAAAGGACCCTTATACATCTTTAACTCTTGAGAGCGTAAAATGAAACCAAATGGACCCTTACGGGTCCATTTGGTTTCATTTTACGCCCTCAAGAGTTAAATTATTGTTAAACATCTTAATTTACAAGAAGTCTACACAATTAGAGAATGTAGAATAATTGTCATTTAGAATAATTGTCATTTTGATCAACGTTTGCCTGTTATCTCTCCTATGGAACCAACATCAGTACAGCATGGATTGAATTGTGGACTAAATCTTATCCAATGATAACGTTTTGGGTCTGACAGGCTAAATCTCATCAAATTGTGGTCCGTGGCTCAAATGCAGAATAAATAATGGTCCTTGATGTGACAAAGATTGAAAACCACTGATTTAGAGCAAGGTAAATGAGTATGACCAACGCGTTTCGACCTAGAAGGTCTTCATCAGGATCCGTCATTTTCTTTGCAAGTCTGCATTTCACACCTTTTTTTGGCAAGCAGTACTTCTTTGGAAATCCTCTTGAGTAGTTAGTTACACCACTGCAATTAAGAGTTAGGACTAGAGGATAGCTTTAGAGGTTGGGATTTAAAGTTATGCCTGATTCATACTTAATTGTGTCACACACCGAAAACAGCAGATATACAAGTTCAGAGTGTGACTCCGAGTCGTAGTGAGCTTGTACAGTAGATGGGCTGTATTCTGCTTTAGGGTTAGGCTTAAAAAATGGCATTCATAAAAAGACTGGGCTAAAAATGTAAAGTTCTCACAACTATAGTGAAACAAACATACTATAAGCGTGGTGTGCGTGTGGAATGTGGAACAGCTTATTGTGAATCATACATAAATCATGAGGATGGACTGTTATGCTGTATATGGGAGCAGGAGGGGTTTGGAGGCTGAATGATTATTTTGTAAGTTCTCATTATTTCTGTGGTGTTTATTTTATTTGTCGCTTGTGGCCTTTCTTTGTGTGTATTGTTTTATTATTACTTTGCTTTGTTTTAGTTTTTTAACATTTCTTGTTATATGTGTCACAGTCCGCTCCTCAGGCCGTGGACTTTGACTTTTTTATTTAGACCTTGAATGCCCTTATATGGTCGTGGACACTTTAGGCCGGTTTAGGCCTAAAGTGCATACTGCAGGTTCTGTATACTGCATCTTCTGCACATTGTATGTTCTGCATACGGCATGTTCTATTTGTATATTTGTATTGTTGTTACTCTGTTGCCTTTTGCCCTGATGTTGTCTACTCTTATTTTGTAGTATTGTTTCCTGTCTGCCTTGTTATCACTTCCTGTCTTGTCTCGCCAGTATGTATTTGTAATTGTTCTCCACCTGTGTCCTGTTGTGCCCCAGCCAATCCCAGTGTTGATTGTAGTTTGAGTTCACCTGCGTCCAGTTAATCCCCTGTCTATTTAAACCCTGTGTTGGCATTAGGTCCTTGTTGGTCCGTAGACCATTGTTAGCGGTGCCAACCGCTCTACACTTGACTTTGTCCGTATGTCCGTCCGTCCGGATGAGCACGGGATGAGCACGGGATTTTAAACGGCTATAACTCCAGTTTGCAGCATGCCACCAAGTCCACATTTGGTATGTGGACTTAGACCACCAATAGGGACGAGCATGAATTGATGAAGTTATCAAAGAGGGGTCCAGGGACCCCCAGCGCCCGTATGAGCACGGGATGAGCACGGGATTTGAAACAGCTATAACTCCAGTTTGCAGCATGCCACCAAGTCCACATTTGGTATGTGGACTTAGACCACCAATAGGCACGAGCATGAATTGATGAAGTTATCAAAGAGGGGTCCAGGGACCCCCAGCGCCCGTATGAGCACGGGATGAGCATGGGATTTTAAACAGCTATAACTCCAGTTTGCAGCATGCCACCAAGTCCACATTTGGTATGTGGACTTAGACCACCAATAGGGACCAGCATGAATTGCTGAAGCCCCGCCCCGTCTGTCTCGCAACTCATTCCTGACAATATGTCAAGTCAAGGCAAATTGATTGATAAAGCATTTTTAAAATTTTGTCCAAAACATGTGTACAGCAGTAGTTCTCTAACTTTTTCATGTCAAGGACTCCTAAAATGATGTATATGGCTACGGACCCTCCATCGGACCCTCCCAAATATTTTGTGCCAGGGATTTTTCAAAAATAGCAGATCTACAAGCTCATACCGCGGCACTCAGTGCTGCGCTATGAGCTTGTCTATCTGCTATTTTTGAATTGCCAAGCTATAAAATATGGTTAAAGTGGTTAAAATTATTGTGACGCTATATTAACTAATTTTGCTGGGAACCCCTTGAAACCCCCTCAAGGACCCTTGGGGGTGCCTGGACCACACTTTAAGAACCAATGGTGTACAGAGCAGGAGTAACTACATCTCACACACCCAGCCATATACTGTAAACCAGAAGCAATACTAACAACCAATGATGAATATCAAAATCAAAAAAGTTAGTGAATAAAAATGTCTTGAACCTTGGTTTAAAGGATTCAATGGAGGAGGCATTTCTATAGCGCCTTTATCCACAGCACATTCAGCTATTCAGCTATGCGGCGTCCACAGCTGAATGGGTAGAGTAGAGAGCCTGCCTGGGAAGCACAAGTTCCCGGCAATGTGTCGATGTGTCCCTGAGAAAGACCCTTAACTAACTACCTCCCTGCTTCACCCAGTACCAGGCATGCAATGCTCATTTGGTATGTTCTTGCACTCTATTTCAATGACATGACGCGCACGTCGCTTAACACCTACACCGCAAGTCACACAATGGACAATTGATATGCATCTAGGCTTATTCCTATGTTAATTCGCTAGGTGTGAGTCGGGAGCCTTTGAAAACTTTGTTGAGGTGCGAATTTAAAGAAGTTTTAAATCTATGCGTGTGCCTGTGCGTGCTCCTGGTCAAATAGGTTCCGGCACGGCGTGCAAGGCCGTCCAGTGAGCATTGCACCCCTGGTCACAAAGCCAAGACAAGCCGGTGATGGAACCCAAGGGCTAGCATCCGGCTTGTAAATTGAGGCTATATAGGAAGTGTGAAAGTTCATATGAATGGCCTGTGGTCTCGCTGTTTCACCGCTGTTTCACCTCTGCTGGTTGCAGAGGCAATTAGGCTCTATTCAAGCGGATGGGTTTTTGGCCGAACTTGTACACTTGGTTTTATTACCTTAAAAAACATAAATACTATATGCTTCCAGTCGCTCGTTTAAAGTATTCTTTCAATCACCATGATATGCGTTTTGGTAAATCATGGTTCCATTTATTTTTAAATGAATGATAAATTAGGGTATGTTACTAGGGTTTCTACTGGTTCTACCGAGTGAAAACCCGCCTTAAGACAGCATTAATTACCGACCGCATTTCGGACCGGATATCAACTGGATGTAGAAATATGGCGGATTTGAAATCGCTGTAAAAATAGGCTTCATTTACAGTCTGTAGAAACCAACGGCGTGACGCTGTCCATATTTTTTTTACGGTCTATGATCGAACAAGGGACCTTCTGGATCCCGAAGCGGTTTCTCTACCCCTTGAGCCACTGCCGCCCTGCAGTTTGTCAACATCTGTCCTGCTGTTTGACTCCTTTTCAAACCCTGTTCGTGACTTCATGTGTTTCATTCTGTGTGGTGAGTTAAACCATTAGCCAGAGGGGACAAAACAAACAAACTAAGCTTCAGACTGGCAGAAAAACACATGAATCAAACCCATTGTGGTACAATTTAAATGACATAAAACAACACACAACACAGTGATGTAGACCTGTATTTACACCCACTGTCAGTTTTATATACACTATGTTTATCTCATGGTCTGCTTCACTCATCAGCAGTGGTGAGAGTTACTTGAGTAAAAGTAGCAATACCACCAGGGCAGGAATCTCATGGATGCCATGGTTGTTGTTGCCCTTCATTGTGACATAATGCCTTTCAGAAAATGATTTACCCTAATGCTGCGTTCACACAGGCAGCTACAGAAGATACACAAATACAAAGCGACACAGCTTTCGCTGCTGAAGTGTTGATCAACACGCTTGTTGACGCAAGCATGCGTCATTCCGGAAATTGGTCCGTCAATCACCTCGATCCTCCTCGACCTCAGTGCTTCTCAAAGTGGGGTCCAGGGACCCCTCAGGGTTCCTGGAGGGGGGTTCCAAATGAACACTTACTGTACAGGTCTGTACCTCTCAGAGTTATGAGGGATCGTTGAAATTGAAAAGTTTGAGAAGCACAATATAGAGTGAGAGTCCTTGTTGGCAGGGCTGAGCGCTGAGTCTTCCAGCTGGATCAGGTCCAGGCAGCACTTCTTCATATGGTCTTCAGTTGGTTTTGATATCGTTTTGATATCGTTTTGTTCTGGCCCCCCTGGTGGGCCATGAGGATATTGCAAGTGGGACCCCAAATAATTGGCAAAACACTATATGATTTTATTAATAACATACCATTAACCCATTCAATCCGGGAACGTATCTGTGTCATTTTAGATTTCTTTGGCTATTCAAAAATAGCAGATCTACAAGCTCACCGAGTGAGCCCCGAGTGAGCTTGTAGATCTGCTATTTTTTTCAAATCGTGAACATTTTTGCAAATCTTTGAATATATATTTTTTAAAGCGAACTTTTCGAAAATATTTTGTTCCAGGGACCTTTTAAAAAATAGCAGATCTACAAGCTCATGTGAGCTTGTATATCTGCTATTTTTGAATAGCCAAAGTATAAAATATGACTAAAATCTAAAATGACAGAGATGCGTTCCCGGATTGAATGGGTTAAAGGACGACTTCACCCATTTTCAACCTATCTTCATATCATTGGTCCTCACTAAAATGCTCATGATAAAATGGTACCATTGTTTTCTACTTGGTTTGTGTCTCAGAGGAGGGCTGTGGACAGTTCAGAAACATCCTAAGATGGTCGTTATACAGGGTCCATACGCTTCACAGCTGTAGAGGAGAGTTGTGACGACAACTGCCACGTATAAATTGATATTTTGGTGTGGAGGTTGCGGTCTTTATTCTATTAGACCCTTCTCCTGTAAGACTGTAAAAGTTGAACTTCTAATTCTGTGGTGAGTTAGAGAGGACAAACAAACAAACCTCCATACACCCCAAAGAGCCTATATACTCAGTCTCTAATGGGAATCAGTGATGGAAGAAGTACTAAAAATGTTTTACTTAACTAAAAGTATCAATACCGCAATGTAGAAATACTCTGTCACAAGTCCGGTATTCAAAATTAAGTTTAGTAAAAGTACGCAATTATTGGCATCAAAATATACTTAAAGTACCAAAAGCAAAAGTACTCATGCAGAATGTCCCTTTTCACAAGTTCAATATCTATCTTGAACAACTAACATCTTAAAATATCAGAAGTACATATACGTAGGGCTGAAGTGGCTAATGTGAGTTTTGTAAAACAAAACAATCTAACAAAAAAAAAAAGTACAATATACTTCTACTCTATTAGTGGAGAAGAAGTAAAACTATTGAAAATTGGAAATAGTCCAGCAAAGTAAAAAAAAAAAAAAACCTCAACATTGTACTTAAGTACAGTACTTGAGTACATGTGCTTAGTTACTTTCACCACTGATGGGAATCAAACTCATAAACTTGTGGTTCACTATTTAAATGACATAAAACAACAGAGAGATGCAGCCCTGTATTTATCCTCCTGTCAGTTTATCTGTCTGCTTCACTCATCAGCCTTTCTGCACAGAACCATGGGTCTTTGGCCAAGTCTTTGTCCAGAGGGGACACACACAGTGAGACAACCTTTTCCAAAGAAGACACACATCTGTGGATGTCACGGTTCGCTCCTCCGCCCTTATTGAACTTAGTCTGTGTTTATTCGTTTTTGGAATTTCAAGGCCTATGTTTCTGTTGTTCAGTATGTTCTGTATTAGTTGTCTCCGCCAGGCCGAAAGGCATGGCGAGAGAGTATGTTTTACCCCCTGTCCGTCCGTCCGTCCGTGTGTGTGTCATTCTGTCTTGTCTGTGTACAGCTAATCCCTGGCACCGTTGGCTTGATCGCAGCGAAACTGTGCACACATAGTCCCTGGATGCCAAAGCCGAACCTCTGCTCCAAATTTTTCACATGGGCCTTTTATAGCGCCACCAGGAGGCCGATTTGTGCAAAACACATTTTTGAACATTACTCCTACAAATTTTGGCCAAAAATCCCCCAAATCGGTACACAGTATCTCTATAGTCATTAAAAGAAACGGCTCATTTCAGATTTTTCATATTCCATCCTGATTGGCAAAAATTGTCTTTCAAAGTTTGTAGGAGTACTCTGTTTCGAACAAAATGCCTCAAATCATGAACACAGCATGCAATTTCCGTGACATTTTGCACACATATTCCCATTAGGCCGAGGAAGAAATGAAAATGTTCAAATCAGCCTCATGGTGGCGCTGTAACAGGCCGATTCGTGTTTTTACCTATAACTGCACCGATCAGTGTAAAACTTTGTATGCACACTCTCTAGAGGCCAAGGACAAACCTTTGCCCTGCATTTTTCACATTTGCCTTTTATAGCGCCACCAGGAGGCAGACTTATGTAAAACACATGTTTTGATATTAAGCCTTCATATTTGATCCAAATTTCACGCAAATCGGTACACATGATCTCTATAGTCATGTGATCAAGACGGATCTGTTTGGTTTTTCATATGCCATCCTGATTGGCTAACATTGACATGTAATGTTTGCAGGAGTGGCCCGTTTTTAACAAAATGCCGCAAATCATGAATGCAGCGTCCGATTACGGTGAAACTTTGAACGCACATTCACACTATGTTGAGGAACAAATGCCACCCTTTTAAAATTGGCCTGTTATAGCGCCACCAGCAGGTCAAATTTAGCAAAACACATTTTTAGAACAAAATGCCTCAAATCATGCATGCAGTTTCCGATTGCCGTGCAAGGCCTAGGAATAAATGGCACCCTTTTCACATTGGCCTATTATATCGCCACCAGGAGGCCATAATAACCTACCTGACCTGGCGGAGACTTGTGCTCCGAGGAGCACTTTTTCTAGTTTTGTATTCTGTTACTCTGTTGTTGCCTTGGTGTTCTGTATCTTGTTCTGTAGTATCGTTCCTATTGTTTCCTGTCTAGTTATTGTTTACCTGCCTTGTCGCTGTGTCCCTGTGATTATTAGTTTTCTCCACCTGTGTCTTGTTAGTCCCTCGGCCAATCGTTTCTTCAGTGTATTTTGAGTTCACCTTTGTCTAGTTAGTCCATGTCTATATATACGCCCATGTGTGTGCAGTGCCTTGTCAGATCGTCATTTAGTGTTAATGTGTGTATGTTAGAGTTTAGGCTTCAAGCCATCTGCATTATCCTCAGTTGTTGTTCTTGCTTTGCCGGCCCCATTATATGGGTTGCCTCAGTTTGTTTAATAAACCTCCTGAACCTAGATCCTTGAATGTTTTGGGCCCTCTGAACTCACCCTGACAGTGTATCTGTCACCATTTGTTGCATCTCTGCATCGACTAGACCAGTGTTTCTCAAACATTTCCGTGTGAAGGACCCTCAATACGTTTCAGGCCATGGACCCCCCCCCTCCCCCCCCCCGCCACCCATTTAAAAATATGTGTTGCCAAGGACACAATCTTAGTTGTAAGATTATATTAAGTACAGAATTATACAACTGGCTGCAAAAGGATATACAGAGCTAACAAAAACTTTTTATGTAGGCCATCATTTCAGTAATGTAAATATGTTTATGTCTGTCCTCGCAACACTACTATGTCCTCCTATGCCTGCCAGTGTCACCTAACTCTGTCTCCACTCAACTCTGTCATTTCCCCAGCAGACAGTAAGACAGGCAGGCAGACAGGCAGACACACTGACCCATCGACAGAGAGACAGACAGAGAGTAAGTTGGCCAGGGAGACACACATACTGTATGTCGGGGAGATCTGACCAAATCTCTAAGCCAACAGACAGACAGACAGACAGACAGACGTCCATAAAGCGAGTTATGAAAGACCCGGGACACCCAAAACAAACAGAGCTGACATTTCCACTGACATGTCGGCCATAAAGATGAGCAGAGACAGTTTGACCCCAGAGAGAGAGAGAGAGAGAGCAGAGATCTGGATGTCTCTCTGTCCCCTCTGGCTATGAAGAACCCCCCATCCCCCATCCCCCCCCCCCCCCCCTGTCTAGCAGGAATGATAAAAACACAGTGCTTATGTGTAAAACAGCTTACAGCACATAATTCTGTCAGCAAGTTAAAAAAAAGGAAAAAAGAAAGAAAACCCTCCAAGGCTCATGGGGGCGATGAGGGTTAAGGTTAATTTATGATCCGCCGCGCGCCGAGAAAGGCTGAGAATAGCAGATCTACAAGCTCACTATATACGCGTCGTCGAGCGACGAAGTGTGAATGGGGCTTTAAGGTATTAGATGATGCGTGTAAAGTGTGGGTAAAGGGTTAACTCTCTCTCAGGAATGATAAAAACACATCACTTACTGTAGGACACCTGCACACAACAAGCGTGAAGAAAGACTCAACACACGAGGGGGTTGTGAATCTCTAGTCTAGCACACTGTTTCTCAACCACTGGTCTAGCTCTGGTCCATAGCATTAGAAGGAGTTTTCTCCTTAACGCTATGGGACTTTCGAAGCCTTTGCGCACGCTCCACAGGCTGCACAGCCTCTCATCTTTAATAAAAATTTTAAACACACTTTTGCTACTCACCAAAACAAAGACGTTTTTTTTTTTCCTTTTGAATTTTTATCCCACGATTTTTGTAACCCATTTTTTCACCCAGTGCCAATTGCCTATGTAATCCTGGGCGCTACACTCCCTCTGCCAGCCTAGGGAAAGCCTAAAATTTTAACCACATTCATGTTTGTCTATTACAGGGGTCTTCAACGTTTTCAGGCCAAGGACCCCCTAGCTGAGAGAGAGATGAAGCAGGGAGCCCCTACTCTATATTGCATAAAATTGTGTTTCAGATTACGTTTTTTTTTTTACTTAGTCTGCTCTTTTCCCCCTCTACACCCATAGCCTCTTTGCCAAGAATAGCTGATCTACAAGCTCTCAACGCCTCGCAGCGCGAGGCGTTGAGAGCTTGTAGATCTGCTATTTTCGGCTAATGTTCCCCTCAGAAAAGGAATTCTAGGGTACAAGTGGTTAATGTAAAAAAAAGACGAAATCCTATCACACAAAGATTTGGTGGACCCCCTGCCCCTGTAGTAACTCTGAGGACCCCCTAGGGGTCCCGGACCCCCTGTTGAAGACCCCTGGTCTAATAGAAATGCCTTCTTATGCTAAATATAATATTGTTGGGGGAGGTGGGGTAGGGTGGTCCTTGAGGATTATAGAAAAAAATGTGCTAGTGGTGCTAGTGGTCAAAATAGGTTGAGAACCACTGATTAGTCTACAAAAAAAACTGCATTTCCTCTCCATGGCCTGAGGAAAGGAGCTAGGCTGTCAAATTAAACTAAACACGAACTAGAAATAAGACTAACAACCCAAAAGAGCCAAATAAACATAAACTTATGATTCACTTAGATAAACTCCATTTCAAATAAACACATGTCGTATGATTCAGATATAGATGTAAACTCAATTTCAACTTGTTTTGGAAGAAAGATGCAGGAAAACAGAAGCTTTTCTGGATGTTAGTATTATTATCAAAATAACAAAAACTCGGGTGACCCGATAGCCAGTGATGGAAAGTAACTAAGTACATGTACTCTCACAATTTAGCAGACGCTCATATCCAGAGTAACTTACTGTACAAGTGTGAGATAGACAGAATAAGCAGAGCATGAACTCTAGTCAATAAACAACAACAAGGCATATAGTCAAGTGGAGTGCAGAGAGAACAGCATAGTGCAGTGGTTTTAACCCCTTTTCATATCAAGGTCCATTATTTATTCTGCCACAGACCACCATTTGATGAGATTTAGCCACACTTAGAATATTTTGTTGTCGTTGGATAAGATTTTGCCCATGCTGTTTTGATGTCGTACCATAGGAGATAGGACAGGCACACGTTGATCAAAATAACAATTCTTTAATTAAGTAATGCAGATGTTTAACAATAATTTAACTCTTAGCGTAAAATGAAACCAAATGGACCCGTAAGGGTCCATTTGGTTTCATTTTAAAGATCTATAAGGGTCCAACACTTACCAACTGGTTACCAACTCTCCATCATTTAGCTGGGGACCACCTGGAACCCCCTCAGGGACCACTGGTTAAGAACCACTGGCATAGTGCCTCAAAGAAACTAGGATATCACATCTCTCTCCACTGTAAAGTATCAAATAAAGACTTAAAAATGCCACAACACAGATTTATATATATATATATATATATATATATATATATATATATATATATATATATATATATATATATATATATATATATATATATATATATATATATATATATATATATATATATTTATATCAACAAAAACTTGATTCACTTGCATCTCTCGGTCAAAAAGTTGATAAACGCAATGTTGAATTGAGCAGGACAAGCCACAAACGTGTGCCAGTTTAGCCTGCGTAAAACACAATGTTTTATGTAGTAATGGAGGCCATGAATCCCAGTCATAAATACAGTGTCATGTCACACTGCTGTGTATTCAGATTCCAGCGAGTAACTGAGTTCATGTGTTGCAAACAAGGAGCTTTCGCAGTTTCCCACGCGTGTATTTTTAACCGCACTGAATGACATCAGTTCATATAAATAAACCTTCCATATCTCACAGTCCCCCCCCCGTTGATCCCACTTTGAGCCGGAGAATAAATTACGTGGTTTCACGTTACAACTGTGGCTTACATCTATCAGCATGTTTTCATCAGTTTAGCGCAGTGATTCTCAACATTTTTTTTTCACACTTAAACCCTACTGGGGTCCCTCAGGGGTCTACACTGCATGCCAAAGTGCAGTAACTATGCAAAGAATCAAACTGATTTAACGACTTAGAACCTTGCCTGACACGCAGCCTGAATTTTCATTTTGTTTTACTTGGAGCCAAGCTACTTAAAAACCTGTAGTTTTAGAGAACCGAACTTGAGTTACAACTGTATACTTTGACCGCTTACTTCCGTCTACAGCAAATCTCTCGACAAGCTACAAGCTCACAACGTGTCACAATGTGATGGCCTGGGACCAGACGAATCTGCTATTTGGGTCTGGCCCACTCCGTTGTGAATCCATTTCCTGCTCCCGAAGTCTGGGGTGACCAATCAGGGCCCAGTATTAAAAAAACGGAGACTGTAATTGGTAGTTGGTTGTAGGTCTAACCAGACCCGTATATGAGAGTTATGACACTAGCGTTGACTCCCATCGTAAGAATGGAATGCGGAAGTGCACTGTCTATCTCAATGAGATAGTTCCAATGTTTGGAACTATAGCCCATAGCAGCCCGCTTTGCGGCGAGATCAAAGCGTGACGTTACTCTCTCTTCTACACTCTGGGTCCAACCAATTGCATCCATTCTTTTGATCCCGCCCCTTGGGAAAAAACGTCCTGATAGAAGCACCAGACTCATATCCACGCAGTGATATAGTCTGGTCACACAAGGCTAACAATGTGACACGTTGTGAGCTTGTAGATCAGCTATTTTTGGTGAATGTTCCTCCCAGAATAGGCATGCTGGGGAGTAGACACTGAGCCACTTGAACCCCAGCCTCCATATTCTGGGAGGAACATTTGCCATGGCACGCACTTTGAGAAACTCTGATCTGCACTATATAACTCTGAGATGGTACAACATTTGTACCCTCTCTGAGTTACAGACCAGTAAGGGTCCATTTGGTTCCTAACCTATTAGCTTGGGACCCCCTTGAACACCCTCAAGGACCCCTTGGGGTCCCTGGACCCCACATTGAGAACCAGTGGTCTAGTGTTTCAACTCTGGCTTGCGTCTGTCAGCAGGTTTTCATCTAGAGGGGAAAGAGCTTGATGCCTGCATGATCACTAGACTAAAATGGATTAAATTATATCATTCATATGGCATTCCTGTTCTACACAGGAGACCACAAGTTAGAGAGAGAGTCAGAATTTCTTTATTTTATTTATTTATGTGCTAAAAGATGGGTCTGAGGTCTGAGGAAGAGCCTGGTGGCTCGAAACGTTACCAAAGTAAACTTGCATTTGGGAGCAGCAATACTGGTGTGCAGATTTTTTATTCTTATATACTGCTTAATCTTTTTTGATCCAGCACCCAGACTGGTAGGTCTGGGATGTGCGTGTCTTTTAGCTGTTGTTTACCAGCTTCTCTCTCAACTGTGCTAAAAGATACTGTATACCATGCAATCCTGAATGCGCAAAATCTCGAGAACGTCCCACCGTCCAACTTCAAACTTGACGCACGCGTTGCAGACGACCAAAGGGAGCGCGGTGCCTGGTGTCGAGTCGGTTGGATAGGCGGTTGTCCAGAACTGCCAATTCCGACCAACACGCCCCCTATTTAGCTATAGGCAGGCATAGATGGAGATCCGGTTGTACTAAACCACCGGTCCGACTTC